>NC_066582.1:181971472-182183972 GCF_024323335.1 Lathyrus oleraceus | reverse complement strand
TTATCATGATCCTTAGGTGTTAGGAATTTTTTTTTGGATTTTTCAAATATCATAAAGTAATTAAAATTGAATTAAAACTATTAAAAATCAAATAATTCACAAAAAATATTAAATGAAGTCACAAAAATAATTAAAAATCAAAATATGAAATTAGATTTTTCAAGAAATTTTTTGGCATTGGTCTCATATTTTTGTGACTTCAAATAAAATATTTATGAATTTTTGAAAATAAAAGGAATTAACTGAAATTAAAAGAAAATAGGATCAATTCATTAAATGACGTAGCAAGGGATCAAAGACTCAGAGGCGCGGATGCATGGTGCACTGGAGTCAAACGCGTGACATGTTGCATTAAATCAAGTAAACATAAAGATTGGTCCAGATTAGAACGTGGAAGCACAATCCAAGGGCTGGGAAGGCTACCACGTGGTGATGGTGGTGGAAACCACCATCTTCTCTGGTGAAGTACCAGATTCCGACCACCACGCGCAGGGAAAAAGTTTATAATGAAAATAAAAATGAGGACATCAAAATGAAGCTCAGGTGATGTACATCACCACTTTAACCATGGATCATCCTCACTCTTCCTATTTAAAGAGAAATGTGAGATGGAAGATGTATGTCAACTGGAATGGCACGATTTCAACAATTAAGACCACCACTTGCCTGCCTCAAGTATGAGGACTTCAGAAAACCTTTGTAGCGGGGTATTCGTTACCATTAGAGATATTGACTAAATCCAAGGTAAAGCATACAAGTCGAGTCGCCACCGCACTTCTATTTATCCAAAGGAATGGTTAGAAAGCGAACAAAAACCTAAAAGTTTTATCGAATCAAAAACTAGTAAAAATGTCAGAGATCTGGGTAAGGGGGTTGGTTATGCAATGGGAAGGTTTTAAGCACCCAAAACATCCTAGGTACTCCTAGGGAGCCCTTTTCACATTTGTTGTAAGGTTGGTATTTTTGTGAAAATTTGTTTGTGCAAACATGATTGAAGAGATGAGAAGAGAATATACAAGTTATTTACATTTTGTGTTTGGATGGATAAACCCATTGCCTACGTACCATCTTAAAAAAGATTAGGATCAAAACCTCGTAGTTCGGGGTAAAAATCTCAAAATGAGTTGGTGAATTGATTTGTCCAAAAGCCTTAAGGTCTTTTGTTATCCAAGGGTGAAAACTCAACCTAAAACCACAAATCCACCATGTGAGGATAGCTCAAACCTGCTAGTGAGGGGTTAACCCTATAATAAGCATGGAAGACTCATTGTCCATCAATAAGGACATAGGTGAGTATTACATCTACCTCAAGGATAACTCAAACCTAATAGCTAAAGATTATGAAAAAGTTTTGATTAAGAGAGTGGCCATTGAAACCACAAAAAGAACGTTTGAGTGAGTTATATTTATCAATGAAAAGTATGTACAAAACATGATCAAAGTTGACTTAGAAGTTCAATTCAAGATAAGTGTTATGAAAAGAAAGTTTGAAAATCAAAAGCATAAGGCTTAGGTTTCTAATGTTTGAAAAGAAGTGTTAATGTTTGCACAAAAGTTTTGGCTTGGGTTAGAGTGGAGAGAAGAAGAAGAATGGCTAAAGTCCTAATCATACAAGAGATAAGGGATAAGAAACAAGACCACAAATGGAGTTCCTCTCTTGAGATCATATTAACGATCCAAGTAGCTCCCATCCTTTGGAATATGCAAGCATAATAATAGTAAGCTCAAGCAATCAACACAATCAAACAAGCTTCTTAGAAGATCCTCAATGTATCTTGTATCTTTCACTTTGGATGAACATGGCAATGGTTCTTCAATTTGAGCTCTCATAGAATTCCCTAGCATAAAAGCACACACATCAAAAGTTCCATGAAGTAAATCAAGAATGGACAAGAGTGAGTTTAGAGGTTTGGTCCTTCTAGTCCATCTTCAACATTAAGGATCCTTTTACTCCAATTTGCATAGGGAAAGTCCTAGAAACTAAGTCCATTTGTCCATTTCTTTGCATTTGGTCCACAACAATAAAAAAAACACAAGCATAATAGCATATACAGAATTATGGGTTCAAGTGAGCAAAAGGCAAATTGCATTAACATAAACATGTGCTCAAGTGAGCAAAGGGGGAAAAGCAAATGAATAATATATACAAGAATAGTAAACTGCATAAATGTAAAGAGCAAGAATTAAATGTTAATGGTTAATGGTTAGTGTTAGTAGTTAGTGTGCCATAAGGAAAATTTAGCGCTATGTTAAGCAATCGTAATTGGACTTATGTAGAAGTCACAACTATCTGAGGCCGGTCAATAATAATGTAGGCAACAAAACAAGTTAGAGGTCTTGATTAGTGAATCAAACTCCAACAACTTGCCATGCCAAAAAGAAGAAGAGAATGATCTTGTATTGATTTAGGTCCTTTGCATGATTTAGAAAGCAATATATCCTTAATGCAAAGCCATTCACTTGATCATTGATCAGGATGATATAGATTTGAATCAAGGAAGATTAAACCTCCCTAATCAATGCTAACCACCAATCTTTAACTCATTGATCAAAAGAAGAAGAAGAAGAAGAATATTAAAGTGCATTAAATAGAATGGAATCTATTAATCAACAAGCTGTGATCAAAGATAGAGAAAATCAAGGTCAAACAATAGAAAACAGAAGCAAAATGAAGATTAGAAGTCAAGAAATAAACAAAATATTTTTGGCATTTTTAATATTTAAAATAAAACTTGAATTATAATATTAAAGAAAGTTCAAACTTCAAACTCACTTCAAATCAACTTTGAAAAGTCCTAGTGAATTATCCCAAGTTCAACAAGGTCAAACAAAGTTTGACAAAAAAAATTCAGCATTTTTAAAAGTCAGAAACTATTTTTAATCAATTAAAAATGCATAAAAATAACCTAATGGAACTAAAATCTTAAATAAATCTCAAATCAATTAATAAATTGATGAGAATATTTTTCATAGATCTATCAACATTCAAAGAGGTTGAGAAAATATTTTGGTATTTTTTGGATCTCAAAAACTATTTAAAATGAATTAAAAATAACTAGAAAAGAAAAAATTATTAAAAAATAGCAAATGGTAAAATAAAAAATATTAAAAATCATTTTTAGAAACTAGAAATTAAAAGAGAAATAATGCAATTGGTCCCATAATTTTTGGACCAATAACGAAAGAGATATGGATTTTAGAAATAAAATTGAATTAAAAGAAATAAAAGAAAATAGAAATCAGAAATTAAAAATTAGAATAAAGGAGAGGCGTTGGATGATGGCTCATTAATTGAGCTGGCATATCACATGGCTCTCAGGCGCGCATCCACCATACGTCCAAGTCAATGAAAAACACGAATAATAAAAGAAAGTCATAACATTGGACAACCTAGATCTAATCTGGAAATGAAAATGGACGGCCACGATTGGATCGGGAGACCAGACGGTGGCCAGCGCCACCGTCTTCTCCGGCTAGCTCCGGTGAGAGCTCAAATTTGCAGAAGAACAAATGTGCACCAAAACGCATGATCCAGGTACCAAATGAAAGGTGGAGTGATGTACATCACTCCTATGCCACTCAATTCCACTCTAGATCCCTATTGAGAGAGAAATCAGAGATGGAACTTTGGTGGTGTTCAACTGAACTTGCTTGATTTCAAAAATTAAGAACACAACAATGATGCCTCTATGCAGAGGACTTCAGATCACACAAAATCAAGGCAAATGGAACAATATATAAGTTGTTTCGAACCAAAACACAGTTGAGCAAAACCTTAGAATTGAGATGAATTGAGTCACTATCTTTGAGTTCTTTTGCAAACAGAAACTTCTATGGATCAAGGTGAAGAGGTCTAGGAACTTTAGATCTTAAGGAAACAGTCGAGGAAACTGAATTCTAGTTCTGAAATTTTTATAGAAAATTGAGATTTGTTCCTTTGGTATGGGTGTGGATTCAATTCAGCAGAGATTTAGGCGCCTTTAGGTTGAGGAATGAGAGCTTACATGCCATGTATTTATAGACAAAGCCATCTGATTTACATGAACAAAGTGTGCATGAGAGAAGAGGGCCTCCATGCATGGGCCTGTATAGGCGCATGGAGGGCCCAATTCTGATTGGAATTGATTGCTTATATCATAATTAGAAGGAATGGACATGCAGGTATGATATCATGAGCTCATGCAATGTGTTTGAAATGAATTTCCAAAAATGCACTAAAAGTTCTCCTCTTCGAAAATGATATTTCCAAAATTTAAACATAGGCTTATGGGTAATGGTTGGAAAGCTTGTTGAATAAGGGACAAATGCTATGTTGATCAAAACTCCAATTGGGCCTTGGAAATTAATGAAATTTGAGCTTGAAGTGTATGGTGCAAAATATGCATATGTGAAATTTCCAAATTTGGCCAATGTTCAAGCCCCTCTGTCTTAATGATGCAAGCTCCAATTGATAAAATCTCCAACATTAAAGTTGTAGATCTTTTCAAGAAAATAAATTTGGACTTATATTTTACATCATTTGTATTTTTGATTAAGAGGTTATGGGCACTTGAAGTTGGCCTTTTTCACATTTCAATGCATTTGGCCCAAAGTGACCTATAATGTTTTGCATTATCACATATATTTCTTTTGAGGTTTTGAAATTTTTATCAACATAACATTTGAATTAGACACATTAAGCTTTCCAATGAATTAAGTCTCACCTCAAAATCATGAAAAATGAATGAGTTATGTTCTTGGGAAGTTGACCCAAAATTGGGGTTTCAGTCAAAATGACCTATAATGTCTTGGAATGGATGATGACATTCCAAGCTTCAAATCAAATTTTTATGAACATGAAGGTTGTTCATATTGTACTTAAGAACATTTTTGCTCTTGGGGTCATCTCCATTTGACCAACACATAAAACGTTAGGTCTTAGTGCATTTCAAAATAGTCAGATGATTTGACTAATCAACTTCTCAAGTCCACACCTCATATCTTGATGAATGGATGATTGAGGACACTCCACTTAGTTTAAGTATGCATGAAATTATGAATTAAAGAACTTCCCTTGATTGTTTTTTACCATGGGCTGAGGTTGTTTCATGGGCAAGGTACAGTTGATGAACAGATGAATTAGGGTTTCCTTGGGAAACAAGCCTCAAACCCCTTGACTTGCTTTGATCAAAATGATGAATTGAGATACTTGGGAGGCATATTTGATGGATGAGAGCTTTGGGAGCCATTTCCATGTTTGCTTTCATCTCCTCTAGACCACATCATTGCACATAGGATCTCCTAGAAGCCTTTAGACCTTGTGACTGCTCAAGCTACAAACAAGAGATGTTAGTGACATATTTTTGTGCTTTTGGTTAGTAAATGAAATGAGAAAAGTAATAATATACAATTCAATCATGCTTGGTGATCTCAAACCACTCACAAGAGATCCCACCCAAAGGCAAAGGGAACCAAGATGCTTATGATCCTAAAGGCTATGCAAATGCAATGTTATGATGCCATGAGGGATCTTAGGCTCAAAATTAGGGTCTTACAACCTCATAAACCAAATAAAATCACATTGAATTGCAAGATCTAGATCAAAAAAGTTTGAGGTACTACCTCTGAAATGAAGCTTCAAATGCCACGTATTCTTCAAGATCTTGATCTGCTTTTGCTCTGGAAGTGTGATGGAGATGATAGGTTAAGGAATTGAGCTTTGAAAATCAACTAATGATGTTGAATTTCAAGCTTGAAAAAGAAAAAGAAAACTGAAACTTCCTTTAGTGAGGGTTGGGATTTCAATTCTGCACCACTTCAGATCTCCACTTGGTTGAAAAATGAATGGGATTGAGCTCTTATTTATAGCTGAAATGTGGCTGAGATCATGCTTCCCTCGTGTGCATAGGATTTGAATATTCCTTGCATGGGCCTGTATAGGCGCGTGTAAGGCCCAATGGTGGGTGATAAACCATACTGAGATCATCTGGAATTGAATTGGACGTGCAATTATGATAGAAATAGCTTGCTCATGAAGTTACAACATGAAATGCAAAAATGAACATAGAGAAAGAACTCTTCGAAACTACCATATGGAAAGTCCAAAAAAGTAATGTTGGTAATGGTTGGAAAGCCCTTGAAATAAGGAACAAAAGTCATTATGGGAAAAAATTCATTTGGCATTTGGAAATTAGTGAAAACTGGCTGTGAAAGTTTGGGTACAAAACATGTCTAAGTCACTCTTTGAAAATTTTCACCAAAAGCAAGCCTCTTCAAGCCCCTCTGTTTGCATGATGAAAGCTTCAAATGGAAAAACCTCCAACATAAAAGTTGTATATCTTTTTAGTATGATCAACCTAGACTCAAATTTTGAATCATTTGGATTTTTCATGAGAGAGTTATGGGCATTTGAAGTTGGGAATTTTTCAAATTCAATGGCTTACGTCCAAAGTGACCTATAATGTTTTGTATTATCACATGCATTTATTTTAGGATTACGAAATTTTGTCCAACATAATATTTGAAGTATACATCTTAAGCTTTCCAACGCATTTGGTATCACCTCAAAATCATAAAAATTAAGGAAGTTAGGTCCTTGGGAAGTTGACCCAAAATTAGGGTTTCAGTCAAAATGACCTATAATGTTTTGAAATGAATGATGACCTTCCAAGTTCCAAATGGATTTTTAATGAACATTAAAGTTGTTCATATGGTTCTTAAGAACCTTTTTACTCTTGGGGTCATCTTCATTTGACAAACACATCAAAATTTATATCTCAGTGATCCTCAGTTTAGTTAGATGACTTTGACTAGTCAACTTTTCAAGGCCAAACTTCCAATCTTGATGAATAAATTATTGAGGGGCCTCACATATACTCATATATGCATAAAATAATGAATGAAAGAACTTCCCTGGATTAAATTTGATCATAGGTTGAGGTTGTTTCATGGGTAAGGCACAATCAAAGTATAATTGAATTAGGGTTTCCTTGGGAAACAATCCTCAAGCCCTTTGGGTTGTCTTGATCAAATAGGAAAATTGAGATACTTGGGAGACATATATGATGATTAAGAGATTTTTGGACCATTTTCATGCTTTTTCTCATCTTCATCTAGCCATTTCTTTGAGCTTAAGAGCCTCCTATGAGCATTGTGGCACATGATCACTTGAGCTTCAAAACAACAAGAGTTAGTGAGATATTTTTGTGCTTTTGGTTAGTAAAAAAATAAGAGAAGCAATAATATATAATACAAGCAAGCTTGGTGGTCTCAAACCACTCACATAAGTCCCAACCCTAGGGTTAAGGAGCCAAACATGCTATGATCCTTGAGGCAATGCACTGAGCAATGATATGATGCCATGAGGGAACTTAGGTTCAAAATTAGGGTCTTACAGATGCCCCTATATAAGGTCGTTATAGCCGGAGATATGAAGGTTAGAATCTTCATCTCGACGGGGTAGAATGGGCTTAAATAACAACAAAGAGACGAATTTTGGTCCCTAAGAGACCTCATGATGCAAATGTATGCATGCAAAAAAATAAAATCTTCCTGGGGAATAATTTCCACGAAGGAAAAGAAATCAGAAGAGACTGAAAAATCCATAGGAGTAACACACTCACTAGAGAGACAGATACTCTGAGGGAAATAAGGTAAAAATGCGTGAGCAGATCACGGCTTGAAAACTTGCTGGGAGACATGAAGGGATTCCATGAAATGAATCGATGGAAAGACTTGAGCTGACGCAAAGATGCATGTATTGGGGAATAAGCCAAAACAGCAAAACTATCCACAAAGGACACATCGGATAAAGATCCGGACTCAGATAGGGATGTCCACAAAGGACACAGCTGAGGAAGAAACAACGAGATATTACCGGTTACTGGGTAATAAACTCAAAGAGAGGCATGTTATCAAAATACCGGTTACTGGGTGAGAGAACAACCCGCTCAGGGAGAAAAAATATCTAAGACTGGTATAAGGGTGAAAGATATCAATCATCCAAAACAATCTAAGGTGGACTCAAAAGGCACATCTCAACTCAGGAAAATCTGACTCCACGGGGGACAAAAATTCATAATAGGGAGCAGAAGGAAGGAACACCAGGGATACCGGTTACTAGGCATATAATAGGTGATCAACCAGGCGTGAATTGGGAACATATCCAAGACACTCATCATCCGAAAGGAGGGCTGAAAAAGCAAACTCGACTTACTGGATGGACATTCGATTCCATAAAGAAATATGAATCTTACTCAGCTAGGGAAGAAAAAAGACTTCGACTGAAAAGCGCATGAGATATATTATCTATTACCGTCATAACGTAGATAACACACTCGCATGGAAGATTATCCACAACCGGTTACTGGGTTAATAAAGGATAAATCGATCGAAAAGAAAGGACATCGGGATACCGGTTACTAGGTATAAAATGATGACTAATCAGAAGGAGAAACAAATCACCACCAATCAAGGGTAAATGAAAGATGACTCGCAAGGGATAAATTTCCTGACAAAAGCAATCATCCAGGAGATATATCACCGGCTACTGGGTGGTATACTCAAAATAAAGGAGTATCAATACCGGTTACTGGGTAAAGATAACCAACAAAGAGGGGATTACATCTACCGGTTACTGGGTAGAAAACCATAGAAATTGGACTTACAACTACCGGTTACTGGGTAGAAGGCCACGAAGATCCACTGGGGAAATGGATGAACAATTACTGGTTACTGAGCAATTGAACAACTAAACCGCAGGAAACGGCAGGGGATAGCAAGAAAGGAGTCAATCTAGGAACAAACTAGAAAGACACAGTTAAATAAGACTCAACCCAATGAGGATGTAACTCAGGGGGAGTAATTCCATCCCAATACATAATTAGGGTGGAAACTGAAAAAATAATCATCCACGAGGGCATAACTCAGTGGGGAATAACGAAGGAAAGATAAACACTTTCTGCCTATGAGGCTGACTCTAAATGGAGAGATCAGACACAAACATCTGCTTGGGGAAGAACCTTTCACCAATAGAAGGAGATAACAACCAAAGGTATATGGCAAAAAATGCAAATCATGAATATCCGAATGCTATGATTATGCATGTATATGTATGATTTGTGTATGATTAATGCTGACAAACAGACATATCAAACACAAACAGGTCCAAGAATCACGAATGGACATCCGGCGCAACATCTCAGCAAGAAAGGCAAAGCCTACAGAAGAATTCAGTCCTGGTGAGGATGATCAAATACCGGAAGACATCGACCACCACTAGGGATATGCAAAGTCACAACTCCCAACTACCAGGGACTTCTCATCAATTCTCGGGAACGGGTGGCTGAATAACAATAAGATCCGTCATAGAAGAAACTCTACTGGGGAACTTATCAAGGTATGACGTGAAATTATATGGGGAACAAACACCAAATAGATACCATCAATCAAAACACTCCCTTATAACTGCTGGAGAGATATCTCTGCTAAGGGGAGAAAGAACAATTTGCTCCACTAGGGAAGGAGGCAACAAATCTTCAGACATGGAGAGGATACCAAATTATTGAACTCAAGTCAGGCAACCCTACTAGGGATAAACTGTAGGCAACCATCAAAGGACACCACCCTGGTTGAGGGAGTCGGAAACGAATCCTTCGTCGACCCGTGACATGTTGGGGATGGAAAGCGAAACAGATCCTCCACCAACTGCTCTAAACAAATTCCTGCTGAGGAGACAACATGAAAGCTGATGAAAAGGATATAATCATGCCAGAATGTGAACAAATGTCTTACCCTTTGGAAATCGTACTATCCTTGGGAAAGCACTAAGGATGTTCCATTTATCCTTTTAGTCATTGTGAATGTTCATTATGTTTAAAACAATTTATAAAACTTTATTTGTTTAAAACAATGATATTAATTAAAAACATGCAAACATTTGTTAACAGAAACAAGTAAGAGTGCCAAGAATTTGATACAGGCTCAAATTTATTTAATAGAATGGTAATCCGCAAAAGGCAAGATTCCATGGATCTTTACAAATTTGAAATTGGTGATATATATGGAAAAAGGGGCTACATTGAACATAATGACCGTTTCTCCACCAACTCTGAATTCACTGTATTTGACGCTTCGGTTGACGACGATTGAGCGAGAATCTCTAACAAATGACGGATGTAGAGCAAAGTCTTGTCAGGATGCAGTTACTTGCCAAATCCCTAATTTTTGCCTAGATTTCCCCAAGGTGAGGTACTCAATCTAGCGGGACATATATATTCATTTTTTTATGTCTCAAACTTTTTCCTGGACCGCCCTTTCGGGTTTTCAATCCACCGAGATGCTCATTTTTGCCTAAGTCTCTCTTTCGGGTTTTCAACTTAGCGATCTATTCTGTTTTTATTTTAGGAGAAGTATTTCTTGACTGCATCTAAATTCACAGGACGAGTGAAATCCTCCCCATCCATAGTTGTAAGCAACAAAGCACCGCCTAAAAAGGCTCTCTTAACAACATATGAACCTTCATAATTTGGAGTCCACTTGCCCCTGGAATCGGGCGCGAAAGACAAGACTTTCTTGAGCACAAGGTCACCTTCTCGGAACACACGAGGCTTGACGTTCTTATCAAAGGCTTTCTTCGTCCTCTACTGATATAACTGGCCATGGCACATGGCAGTTAATCGCTTCTCTTCAATCAAATTCAGTTGTTCATAACGACTTTGAACCCATTCAGCCTCGGTCAACTTGGCTTCCATCAAGACTCTCATTGATGGGATCTCAACCTCCACGGGGAGCATAGCCTCCATGTCATATACAAGGGAGAAATGGGTTGCCCCTGTTGAAGTGCGGACAGATGTACGATAGCCATGCAAAGCAAATGGCAGCATCTCATGCCAATCTTTGTACCTAACAACCATCTCCTGAATAATCTTCTTAATGTTCTTGTTAGTAGCTTCAACAGCCCCATTCATCTTGGATCTATAGGGAGAAGAATTATCATGTGCAATGTTGAACTCGCTACACAGCTCTTTCATCATCTTGTTGTTCAAGTTAGATCCATTATCAGTAATGATCTTTTCTGGTACACCATATCGGCATATAAGTTGGTTCTTGATAAACTTCATGACCACCTGCCTGGTCACATTTGCATATGATGCCGCTTCAACCCACTGGGTGAAATAATCAATACCTACGAGAATAAAACGGTGACCATTCGACGCCTTAGGTTCAATCATGCCAATCATGTCAATTCCCCACATGGAGAAAGGCCATGGTGAGGAAATAACATTCAGAAGTGTTGGGGGAATATGAATCGTATCCGCATAAATTTGACACTTGTGACATTTCTTCATATATTTGCAGCAGTCAGACTCTATTGTCAGCCAATAGTAGCCTGCTCTCAATATCTTCTTTGCCATGGCATGTCCATTGGAATGAGTACCAAATGAACCTTCATAAACTTCAGTCATCAACAGGTCTGCTTCGTGTCTATCCACGCATATGAGCAGAACAATGTCAAAACTCCTCTTGTAAAGCACATCACCATTAAGGTAGAAACTTCCAGATAATCTCCTCAAAGTCTTCTTATATTTGACAGATGCCCCAGGCGGGTAAGTCTTACTTTGAAGAAAACATTTGATATCATAATACCACGGTTTAGCATCTTTGACTTCTTCAACAACAAACACACGAGTTGGACTATCAAGACGCATCACAGTCAAATTGGGAACCTCATTCCAATACTTCACTACGATCATTGAAGCAAGCGCAGCGAGAGCATCCGCCATCCGATTCTCATCTCGAGGAATATGATGGAAGTCAACCTTAGTAAAGAAAGTTGAAATCCTCCTCGCATAATCTCTGTATGGAATGAGGCCAGGCTGATTTGTCTCCCATTCACCTTTAATCTGATTAACAACAAGGGCCAAATCACCATAAACATCAAGATGTTTGATCCTAAGATCAATACACTCTTCCAAACCCATAATACAAGCCTCATACTCCACCATATTATTCGTGCATTTGAAAGTTAGCCTTGTTGTAAAAGGAAAATGTGTGCCTTGAGGAGTATAATCACTGCCCAAATACCATTCCCATACTGATTGACAGAGCCATCGAATACCATACCCTATCGGGGAAGTCGTACTGCACAGACTGATAATCTTCAATTGGTTGATGTGTCAGATGGTCAGCCAAGATACTACCTTTAATAGCTTTCTGAGCTCGATACTCAATATCATACTCAGATAACAACATCTTCCAACGGGCAATCCTCCCAATTAAAGCAGGCTTCTCGAAGATATACTTGATTGGATCCATTTTGGATATCAACCAAGTCGTATGATTCAACATGTACTGGTGTAAACACTTAGTAGCCCAAGCCAAAGCACAACACGTCTTCTCAAGCATTGATTACCAAGACTCACAATCAGTAAACTTCTTACTCAAGTAGTATATTGCATACTCTTTCTTTCCTGATTCATCTTATTGACCCAGGATGCACCCCATGGAATCATCAGGCACAGTCAAGTACATAACCAAAGGTCTCCCTTCAATAGGCGGAGACAGAATCGGAGGCTCGGACAAATATTCTTTGATACTATCAAAGGCCTTTTGGAAATCCTCGGTGCAATCATGATGTTGATCTTTCCGAAGGAGCTTGAATATAGGTGCACATGTGGCAGTCATGTGGGATATAAATCTGGAAAAGTAATTCAAGCGGCCAAGAAAACCTCGGACTTGCTTCTCAGTTCTGGGCACAGGCATCTCTTCTATTGCTTTGACCTTGGCAGGATCAACTTTAATACCTCTTTCGCTGATAATAAAGCCCAATAACTTGCCGGAACGAACTCCAAATGTACACTTGTTCGGATTCAGGCGGAGTTTGTACTTCCTCAAACGCTAGAAAAGCTTCAACAAGTTTTCTACATGTTCAACTTCCGTTTTCGACTTTACAATCATATCATCAACATACACCTCAATCTCCTTATGCATCATATCATGAAACAAGGTAGTCATAACGCGTTGATACGTGGCTCCGACGTTCTTCAAACCGAAGGGTATCACTCGATAACAGAATGTTCCCCAAGGTGTGATGAATGTTGTCTTCTCCATATCCTCGGGTGCCATTTTAATTTGATTATAACCGAAAAACCCGTCCATAAATGAGAAGACATTGAATTTAGTTGTATTGTCTACCAACATATCAATGTGTGGTAGAGGAAAATCATCTTTTGGAGTAGCTTTATTCAAGTCACGGTAATCCACACACATTCGGACTTTTCTATCTTTCTTAGGCACATGCACAATATTGGCCACCCGTTGAGGATATGTAGAAGTCACCAGAAACCCCACAACAATTTTCTTCTGAACTTCTTCTTTATTCTTCACTGCCATATTAGGATTAGTTCTTCTGAGCTTCTGCTTCACAGGCACACACTCAGGTTTCAACGGCAAGAAATGTTGCACGATATCAGTATCTAGACCAGGCATGTCTTCATACGACCAGGCAAAGACGTCGACATATTCTCGTAGCAATTCTATCAACCCCTTCTTAACAGTCTCTTCAAGGAGTGCCCCAATCTTTACCTCGCGAATGCAATCTTCAGACCCTAAGTTGATTGTTTCCAGATTCTCAAGATGTGGCTGATTGATCTTCTCCTCGTGCTCAAGCAAATGGGTAATCTCATCAGGAATCTCTTCAACATCATCTTCTTCTGCCTCAAATAAAGGGAATTGTAGCGGGGTATTCGTTACCATTAGAGATATTGACTAAATCCAAGGCAAACCATACAATTCGAGTTGCCACCACACTTCTATTTATCCAAAGGAATGGTTAGAAAGCGAACAAAAACCTAAAAGTTTTATCGAATCAAAAACTAGTAAAAATGTCAGAGATTTGGGTAAGGGGGTTGGTTATGCAATGGGAAGGTTTTAAGCACCCAAAACATTCTAGGTACTCCTAGGGAGCCCTTTTCACATTTGTTGTAAGGTTGGTATTTTGTGAAAATTTGTTTGTGCAAACATGATTGAAGAGATGAGAAGAGAATATACAAGTTATTTACATTTTGTGTTTGGATGGATAAACCCACTGCCTACGTACCATCATAAAAAGATTAGGATCAAAACCTCGTAATTCGGGGTAAAAATCTCAAAATGAGTTGGTGAATTGATTGGTCCAAAAGCCTTAAGGTCTTTTGTTATCCAATGGAGAAAACTCAACCTAAAACCACAAATCCACCATGTGAGGATAGCTTCAACATGCTAGTGAGGGGTTAACCCTGTAATAAGCATGGAAGACTCATTGTCCATCACTAAGGACATAGGTGAGTATTACATCTACCTCAAGGATAACTCAAACCTAATAGCTAAAGGTTATGAAAAATTTGATTAAGAGAGTGGCCATTGAAACCACAAAAAGAACATTTGAGTGAGTTATATTTACCAATGAAAAGTATTTACAAAATATGGTTAAAGTTGACTTAGAAGTTCAATTCAAAATAAGTGTTATGAAAAGAAATTTTGAAAGTCAAAAGCATAAGGCTTAGGTTTCTAATGTTTGAAAATAAATGTTAAATGTTTGCACAAAAAGTTTTGGCTTAGGTTAGAGTGGAGGGAAGAAGAAGAATGGCTAAAGTCCTAATCATACAAGAGATAAGGGATAAGAAACAAGACCACAAATGGAGTTCCTCTCTTGAGATCATATTGATGATCCAAGTAGCTCCCATCCTTTGGAGTATGCAAGCAAAATAATAGTAAGCTCAAGCAATCAACATAATCAAACAAGCTCCTCAGAAGATCCCCAATGTCTCTTGTATCTTTCATTTTGGACGAACATGGCAATGGTTCTTCAGTTTGAGCTCGCATAGGATTCCCTAGCAAAAAAGCACACACATCAAATAGTCTTATGAAGAAAATCAAGAATGGACAAGAGTGAGTTTAGAGGTTTGGTCCTTCTAATCCATCTTCAAGATTAAGGTCCTTTTACTCCAATTTGCATAGGGAAAGTCCTAGAAACTAAGTCCATTTGTCCATTTCTTTGCAATTGGTCCACAACAATCAAAACAAAACACAAGCACAATAATATATACCCAATTATGTGATCAAGTGAGCAAAAGGCAAATTGCATTAACATAAACATGTGCTCAAGTGAGTAAAGGGAAAAGCAAATGAATTATATGTGCAAGAATAGTAAATTGCATAAATGTAAAGAGCAAGAATTAAATGTTAATGGTTAATGGTTAGTGTTAGTAGTTAGTCTGCCATAAGGCAAATTTAACGATATGTTAAGTAATCGTAATTGGACTTATGTAGAAGTCACAACTATCTGAGGTCGGTCAATAATAATGTAGGCAACAAAACAAGTTAGAGGTCTTGATTAGTGAATCAAACTCCAACAACTTGCCATGCCAAAAAGAAGAAGAGAAATGATCTTGTATTGATTTAGGTCCTTTGCATGATTTAGGAAGCAATCTATCCTTAATGCAAAGCCATTCACTTGATCCATGATCAAGACGAATTAGATTTGAATCAAGGAAGATTAAACCTCCCTAATCAATGCTAACCACCAATCTTTAACTCATTGATCAAAAAAAGAAAAAGAAAAAAAGAAGAAGAAGAATTAAAGTGCATTAAATGAAATGGAATGAGATAATCAACAAGATATGACCAAAGATAGAGAAGATCAAGGTCAAATAATAGAAAACAGAAGCAAAATGAAGATTAGAAGTCAAGAAACAAAATAAAATATTTTTGGCATTTTTAATATTTGAAATAAAACTTGAATTAAAATAATAAAGAAAGGTCAAACTTCAAATTCACTTCAAATCAACTTTGAAAAGTCCAAGTGAATTATCCCAAGTTCAACAAGGTCAAACAAAGTTTTACAAAAAATTTCAGCATTTTTAAAAAGTCAGAAGCTATTTTTAATCAATTAAAAATGCATAAAAATAACCTAATTGAACTAAAATCTCAAATAAAGCTCAAATCAATTAATAAATTGATGAGAATATTTTTCATAGATCTATCATCATTCAAAGAGGTTGAAAAATATTTTTGTATTTTTTGAATATCAAAAACTATGTAAAATGAATTAAAAATAACCAGAAAAGAGAAAATTACTAAAAAATAGCAAATGATAAAATAGAAAATATTAAAAATCATTTTTAGAAACTAGAAATTAAAAGAGAAATAATGCAATTGGTCCCATAATTTTTAGACCAATAATGAAAGAGATATGAATTTTAGAAATAAAATGGAATTAAAAAAAATAAAAGAAAATAGAAATCAGAAATTAAAATAAGAAAAAAAAGAGAAGTGTTGGATGATAGCTCATTAATTGAGCTGGCACATTACACGGTCTTTGAGCGCGCTTCCACCATACACGTGAGTCAATGCAAAACACGCTGCCAATTAAAAGGTCATAACATTGTGTGGATGAGATTAGATTTGGAAACTGAGATGGACGACTCAGATCCAATCTGGAGACCAGACGGTGGCCAGCGCCACCGTCTTCTCCGGCTAGCTCCGACGAAGGCCAAAAATTACAGAAGAATAAATGTGCACCAAAACGCACAATCCAAGTACCAAATGTAAGGTGGAGTGATGTACATCACTCCTGTACCAACCAAATTCACTCTTGATTCCTATTGAGAGAGAAATCAGAGGTTGAATTTTAATGGTGTTCAACTGAACTTTCTTGATTTCAAAAATTCAAAGCTCAATAATGATGCCTCTATGCAGAGGACTCCAGATCACACAAAATCAAGGCAAATGGAACAATACATGAGCTGTTTTGAACCAAAATGCAGTTGAGTAAAACCTTTGAATTGTGATGAATTGAGTCACGACCTTTGAGTTCTTTTGCAAACAGAAAACTCTATGGATCAAGGTGAAGAGGTCTAGGAACTTTAGATCTGAAATTTCAATCGAGAAAATCAAAATTCAGATCTGAAATTTGAGAGAAAATTGAGATTGTTCCTTTTGTGTGGGTGTGGGATTTCAGTTGCACAACATGTAGGGCGCCTTAAGGTTGAAGAAATGAGAGGCCAAGCACTTGTATTTATAGATGGAGGGAGCTGCAAGCATCATCAAACTCGTGTGCATGGGAGAAGATGGCCTCCATGCATGGGCCTCTACAGGCGCATGGAGGGCCCAATTCTGATTGAAATTGAAAGCTATACATCACCAAGTATGAATTGAACGTGCAGATTGTGTATTAATGGATCATGCATGGCAATTGGAATGATTTTCATAAAATGCACTATTTCATTGAAGCCTTCGAAAATGCCATGCACAAAATCAAAATGCAACCTTATGAGTAATGGTTGGAAAGCTTATTGCATAAGGAACAAATGTCATGTTGGTCAAAACGTAATTTGGGCCTTGGAAATTAATGAAATTTGAACTTGAAGTGAAGGGTGCAAAACATGCATATGTGAAATTTCCAAATTTGGCCAATGTTCAAGCCCTTATGTCTCAATGATGCAAGCCCCAAATGACAAAATCTTCAACATGAAAGTTGTATATATTTTCAAGGAAATCAATTTAGACTTGAATTTTGAATCATTTAGATTTTTAATGAAGAAGTTATTGGCACTTGAAGTTGGACTTTTTCACATTTCAATGCATTTGGTCCAAAGTGACCTATAATGTTTTGCATTATCACATGCATTTCTTTTGAGATTTTTCAAGTTTTCTCAACATAACATTTGAAGTAGACACATTAAGATTTCCAATGCATTAAGTCTCACCTCAAAATCATGAAAAATTAATGAGTTATGTTCTTGGGAAGTTGACCCAAAATTAGGGTTTCAATCAAAATGACCTATAATGTCTTGGAATGGATGATGACCTTACAAGCTTCAAATCAAGTTTTGGTGAACATGAAAGTTGTGCATATTGTTCTTAAGAACATTGTTTCGCTTGGGATCATCTCTATTTGACCAACACATAAAATGGTAGGTCTCAGTGCATTTCAAAAATAGTTAGATGAATTGACTGATCAACTTCTCAAGTTCACACCTCATATCTTGATGAATGGATGATTGAGGACACTCAAATAAGTTCAAATATGCATGAAATGATGAATTAAAGAACTTCCCTTGATTTTATTTGACTATGGGTTGAGGTTGCTTCATGAGCAAGGCACAGTTGATGAACAGATGAATTAGGGTTTCCTTGGGAAATAAGCCTCAAACCCCTTAACTTGCTTTGATCAAAATGATGAATTGAGATACTTGGGAGGCATATTTGATGAATGAGAGCTTTGGGAACCATTACCATGCTTGCTTTCATCTTCTCTTAACCATATTAATGCACATAGGATCTCCTAGAAGCTTTAGACTTTGTGACTGCTCAAGCTACAAACAAGAGATGTTAGTGACATATTTTTGTGCTTTTGAGTTAATCAAAAATGAGAAAAGCAATGATATACAATTCAAGCATGCTTGGTGATCTCAAACCACTCACAAGGGATCCCAACCCAAAGGCAAAGGGAACCAAGATGCTTATGATCCTTGAGGCTATGCAAATGCAATGTAATTATGCCATGAGGAATCTTAGGGTCAAAATTAGAGTCTTATAGATGCCCCTATTTAAGGTCATTCTAGCCGGATAAGTGAAGGTTAAAATCTTCGTCTCGACGAGGTAGAATGGGCTTAAATAATAACAAAGAGACGAATTTTGGTCCCTAAGAGACCTCATGATGCAAATGTATGTATGCAAAAAGGTAATACTATGTGGGGATATGTGTCCACGAAGAAGAAAAGAAATCCGGAGAAATCCATGGGCCAGATACTCTAGGACTCTTATGGGGATAGAAAAGGAGATCTGTTGTGTGAGCAGGTCACGACTTAGAACTTGCTGAGAAACGAGAGAGATTCCATGAAAATAAATCAATGGAAGGACTCGAGCTGACTCAAAGAGGCATGTATTGGGGAATATGCCAATACAGCGGAATTATCCACACAGGATACTTCGGATGAAAATCCGGACTCAGATAGGGAAAATCCACTAAGGGAATCCACAGAGGAATGTCCAAACAGGACTCCTCTGGGGAAACACTAGGATGAGGTACTACCGGTTACTGGGTAATAAGCTCAGGGAGACATGTGATCAAAACACCGGTATGAGAGTGAAAGAACAACATGCTCGGGGAGAATGAATATCTAAGACCGGTATAAGGGTGATAGATATCAAACATCCGAAATCATATGAGGAAAACCTAAAAAGGTATATTTTGACTCAGGAAAATATGACTCCACAGGGCACAAAAGTCACGATAGGGAGTAGAAGGGAAGGAACACCAGGGATACCGGTTATTGGGCATATAATAGGTGACTGACCAAAGGCGTGAATTGGGGAATATTTCCAAGACACTCATCATCCAAAAGAGGGCTAAAAAGCAGACTCGATTACAGGATGGGCATTCGATTCCACAAAGGGGATACGAATCTTACTCGACTGGGGAAGAACAAAAGACTTCGACCAAAGAGTGCATGAGATATATTATCTATTACCGTTAGAACGTAGATAACACACTCACATGGAAGATTATCCACAACTGGTTACTGGGTTAATAAAGGATAAATCGACCGAAAGAAAAGGGCATCAGGATACCACAAACTAGGTATAGAATGATAACCGATCACAAGGGAGAAACGATAATTGCCGACAAAAGGCAAATGAAAGATGACCCGTTGGGGATACATTGACAAAGGCAACGATCCGGGAGACATATCACCGGTTACTAGGAGATATGCTCAAAAAGGGTGAAGGACTATCAATACCGAGTATTGGATAAAGATAACTGTCAAGGAGGGGATTACATCTACCAGATATCGGGTAGAAAACCACGGAAGAGTAACCGTCATCGGTTAGGATGAACAAAAGGGTTAACTCTGAAAGGGAATAAAATAGGGTTTACAACTACCGGTATAAGGGCAGAAAACCATAGACTCCGCCGGGGAAAAAATGGATAATTACTGGTTATTGAGCAATCATTCATCTAAACTAAGGGGAAGTGCAAGGAAAAACACGAGAAACCAATCTAGGAACAAACTAGATGGGCACGACGAAACAAGACTCATCCCTATGAGGATATAACTCAGGGAGGAGTTCCATCCCAGTATATGTGTTGGGAGGAAACAAAAACAACTATCATCCACGAGGGCATAACTCAGTGGGGAATATGGAAGGAAGGATAAACACTTTCTGCTTATGGGGTTGACTCTACATGGGGAGATCAGACACAAACATCTGCTTGGGGAAATATATTACCAACTAGCAGGAGATAACAATCAAGGATATATGGCAAAGAATGTAACATGAATATCTGAATGTTAAAATTATGCATATATGTGTGGTTTATACATGATAATTGCTGACAAAACAAACATTTCTAACACAAACAGGTCCAGGGATCAATGAACAAATATCCGGTACTACATCTCAAGAGAGAAAGCCAGACCCAGTGGAGAACAACCAATCTGATGGGGACCAGAGATACCAGAAAAAAAAGATCTCAGCAGGGGAATGGACATCAGTCATTCCGGCTGGGGTCAGGATCACACAGATAAAATCCTCCTCATAAGCAATTCTACTGGGGAAATTATCAAAGGGGAGGATGAATCTCTGTGGGGAACAACCACCAATCAGAAGCTTCCAAGGTTAACACCATATTGTACTACCAAAGAGATCACACATGCTAAGGAGGAAGGATCACTACTCTGCTGAAGGAAAGATAAACTTCTTCATCAACCACCCTGCTTGGGAGGAACCCACAGAGGCTTTGAAGAAAATGGATACAAACATGCCAGGAATATGAACAAATGTCTCACCCTGTTGGGAATCATACCATCTTCGGGAGAGCACTGAAGACACCCCAAGTATCTTTTTATCATTGTGAATGCTCACTTTGTTTAAAAACAAGTTATGAAAATTTATTTATTTAAAAAAATTATATTTCTCAATTAAAACATGTAAAACATTTGTTGAGTAGAAACAAATAGGAGTGCAAATAATTGGATAAAAGCTCAAATTTATTTGATGGAATGGTTGTCTGCAAATGGCAAGACTCCATAGATCTTTACAAATTTGAAATTGGTGATATATATTGGAAAAGGGCTACATTGAACATAATGACCATTTCTCCACCAACTCTGAATCCGATGTATTTGAAGCTTCAGTTGACGATGACTGAACAAGAATTTCTGACGGATGACAGTTGTAGAACAAAGTCTTGTCAGAATGCAGTTACTTGCCAAATCCCTAATTTTTGCCTTGATTTCCCCAGGGTGAGGTACTCAATCTAGCGGGATAGATATTCATTTTTTATGTCTCTAACTTTTGCCTGGATCGCCCTTTCGGGTTTTCAATCCACCGAGACACTCATTTTTGCTTAAGTGGCCCTTTCGGGTTTTCAACTTAGCGAGCTATTCTGTTTTTATTTTTAGGCAAAGTATTTCTTGACTGCATCTGAATTCACAGGACGAGTGAAATCCTCCCCATCCATAGTTGTAAGTATCAAAGCACCGCCTGAAAAGGTTCTCTTAACAACATATGGACCTTCATAGTTTGGACTCCACTTGCCCCTGGAATCGGGCGCGAAAGACAAGACATTCTTGAGCATAAGGTCACCTTCTCGAAACACACGAGGTTTGACCTTCTTATCAAAGGCTTTCTTCATCCTTTGTTGATATAACTGACCATGGCACATGGCAGTTAATCTCTTTTCTTCTATTAAATTCAGTTGGTCATAACGACTCTGAACCCATTCAGCATCAGTCAACTTGGCTTCCATCAAGACTCTCATTGATGGGATTTCCACCTCTACTGGGAGCACAACCTCCATGTCGTAAACAAGAGAGAAAGGGGTTGCCCCTGTTGAAGTGCGGACATATGTACGGTATCCATGCAAGGCAAATGGCAGCATCTCATGTCAATCCTTATACGTAATAACCATCATCTGTATAATCTTCTTGATATTCTTATTAGCAGCTTCAACAACCCCATTCATCTTGGGTCTATAAGGAGAAGAGTTATGATGTGCTATCTTGAACTCGCTACACATCTCTTTCATCATCTTGTTGTTTAAGTTAGATCCATTATCAGTAATGATCTTGTCTGGCACACCACAACGACATATGAGTTGATTCTTGATAAATTTCACAACCACCTGCCTGGTCACATTTGCATATGACGCCGCTTCAACCCACTTGGTGAAGTAATCAATTGCTACGAGAATAAATCTGTGACCGTTGGATGCTTTCGGCTCTATCATGCCAATCATGTCAATTCCCCACATAGAGAAGGGCCATGGTGATAAAATTACATTCAGAAGTGTCGGAAGAATATGAATTTTATCCGCATAGATCTGACACTTATGGCATTTCTTCACATATTTGCAGCAATCAGACTCCATTGTCAGCCAATAGTAGCCTGCTCTCAACATCTTTCTAGCCATGGCATGTCCATTGGAATGAGCACCAAATGAACCCTCATGGACCTCAGTCATTAACAGGTCTGCTTCGTGTCTATCCACGTATCTGAGCAGAACCATGTCAAAGTTTCTCTTATAAAGCACATCGCCATTGAGGTAGAAACTTCCTGACAATCTCCTTAAAGTCTTTCTATCTTTCACAGATAACCCAGGCGGGTAAATCTGACTCTGAAGGAAACACTTGATATCATAATACCATGGCGTATCATCTTGCACCTCCTCTACTACAAATACATGAGCTGGTCTGTCCAAGCGCATCACAGTGATATTGGGAACTTCATTCCACAGTCTAACCACAATCATCGAAGTAAGTGTAGCAAGCGCATCTGCCATCCGATTCTCATCTCGAGGAATATGATGAAAGTCAACCTCAGTAAAGAATTTTGAAATCCTCCTCGCATAATCTCTATATGGGATGAGGCCAGGCTGATTCGTTTCCGATTCTCCCTTAACAACGAGGGTCGAATCACCATAAACATCAAGATGCTTGACCCTAAGATCAATACATTCTTCCAATCCCATAATACATGCCTCATACTCCGCCATATTATTCGTGCATTTGAAAGTTAGCCTTGTTGTAAAAGGAAAATGTGTGTCTTGAGGAGTAATAATCACTGCCCCAATACCATTTCCATATTGATTTACAGCGCCATCAAACACCATGCTCCATCTGGAACCAGGTTTTGGCCCTTCATCGAACGTAGGCTCATCACAATCTTTCATTTTCAAATACAGAATCTCCTCATTCGGAAAGTCATACTGAACTGACTGATAATCCTCAATTGGTTGATGTGCCAAATGGTCAGCCAAGATGCTACCTTTAATCACCTTCTGAGCTCGATACTCAATATCATACTCAGACAACAACATCTGCCAACGGGTAATTCTCCCAGTTAAAGCAGGCTTCTCAAAGATATACTTGATTGGATCCATTTTGGATATCAACCAAGTCGTATGATTCAACATATACTGGCGTAAGCGCTTAGCAGCCCAAGTCAAAGCACACCATGTTTTCTCAAGCATCGAGTATCGATACTCACAATTAGTGAACTTCTTACTCACGTAGTAGATAACATACTCTTTCTTTCCTGATTCATCTTGCTGACCAAGAACACAACCCATTGAGTCTTCAAGAACCGTCAGATACATAATCAACGGTCTCCCTTCCACAGGCGGAGACAGAATCGGAGGCTCAGACAAATACTCTTCAATATTGTCGAAGGCATTTTGGCAATCCTCGATCCAATCATGAGACTGATCTTTCTGGAGGAGCTTGAATATCGGTACACATGTGGCAGTCATGTGGGATATGAATCTGGAAATATAATTCAAGCGACCAAGAAAATCTCGGACTTGCTTTTCAGTTTTGGGCGCAGGCATCTCTTGTATTGCTTTGACCTTGGCAAGATCAACCTCAATACCTCTTTCGCTGACAATAAAGCCCAATAACTTGCCGGAACGGGCTCCAAATGTACACTTGTTAGGATTCAGACGAAGCTTATACTTCCTTAAACACTGAAAAAGCTTCAACAAGTGCTCAACATGTTCAACTTCCGTTCTCGACTTTGCAATCATATCATCAACATATACCTCGATATCCTTGTGCATCATATCATGAAACAAGGTAGTCATAGCTCGTTGATACGTGGCTCCGGCGTTCTTCAAACCGAAGGGCATCACTCGATAACAGAATGTTCCCCAAGGTATGATGAATGTTGTCTTCTCCATATCCTCGAGTGCCATTTTAATCTGATTATATCCGGAAAATCCGTCCTTAAATATTGAATTTAGTTGTATTATCTACCAACATATCAATATGCGATAGAGGGAAATCATCTTTCGGACTAGCTTTATTCAAGTCTCTATAGTCCACACACATTCAGACTTTTCCATCTTTCTTAGGCACGGGCACAATATTGGCCACCCATTGAGGATATGTAAAAGTCACCAGAAACCCCGCATCAATTTGATTCTAAACTTCCTCTTTAATCTTCACTGCCATATCGAGATGAGTTGTTCTGAGCTTCTGCTTCACAGGCACGCACTCAGGCTTCAAAGGCAGGAAATGTTCCACGATATCTGTATCTAGACCAGGCATGTCTTCATATGACCAGGCAAAGACGTCGACATACTCTCATAGCAACTCAATCAACCCCTTCTTAACAGATCCTTCCAGGAGTGCCCCAATCTTTACTTCTCGCACACAATCTTCAGTCCCCAAGTTGACCGTTTCCAGATTCTCAAGATGCGGCTGAATGATCTTCTCTTCATGCTCAAGTAGACGGGTAATCTCGTCAGGAATCTCTTCAACATCGTCTTCTTCCGCCTCAAATACAGGGAATTCAAAGTTGGGAGATGGTGTTGGATCATTATGTTCAATGGGTTTGATCAACCTGCATAATGATTTTGGATAAAGAGATTTTAGAATTCAAACAAGGAAAAGCATTATGCAAATGAAAAGATTGATTTTATTCTTATTTTTAAGGTTTTATGTGATCACCAATTTCATGCAAAAAGCGAAAAGGGAAAATAATTGGAAAAACAAACATTTAACATGAATTTATTGAATGAAAATATCATTGTATTTATGCGCCAACAATGTCATCACTCCTCCTTTTGCATTGGGAGAAAGGTTTTTAAACACAATGAACATTACTTTGACTTATGGATAACTGTTGGAATATCAACAGCGACCCAATTATTGCATATCCCTCCCTGGATGATGAAGTTGTCAGAATCCTCTGCATCCTCTTCCAAAATGGCAGCAGCCTCTTCATCTTGACCGGTGTGGATGAATCCTTCACTCTTGAACAGTCCTTGCTTGTTGAAGACACCAGAAGAATACCCTATGCCAGCCCGGGATTTATTGTCTTCCAACTTAATCATTTGCCCCAATCCAGCAGTTGCACCATGCTTAATGGCCAACTTTGCATCTTTATAGGAAACAAATGAAGAAGTTCCCTTCTTAATAGGTTCGGCGATAGATAAAGCTTGGAATGGAGTTCCAACTTCATCCTCAGCATCTATATAAGAGAAAGAAGACAAATGGCTAACCAGGAGAGCCTTTTCTCCCCCTACCACCACCAGCTTCTTGTTTTTCACAAACTTCAGTTTCTGGTGTAAGGTGGATGTCACGGCGCCTGCCTCGTGAATCCATGGTCTGCCCAAGAGACAGCTATACGATGGGTGAATGTCCATAACCTGGAAGGTAATCTGTAAATCACTTGGTCTAATTTTGACTGGGAGATCAACCTCTCCAATCACAGTTTTATGCGACCCATCGAAAGCTTTCGCTACCACTCCACTCTGCCTCATGGGAGGCCCCTGATATGATAACTTTGCAAGAATGGACTTTGGCAACACATTCAATGATGACCCAGTGTCCACCAGCACATTGGACATGGCATCATCTTTGCAGCTCATGGAGATGTGTAATGCCAAGTTGTGGTCTCTTCCTTCCTCAGGGAGATCAGCATCACAAAAACTTAAATTGTTACAAGCGGTGATGTTTGCAACAATACTACCAAATTGTTCTATCGTGACGTCATGATCCACATATGCCACATCCAACACCTTCTGCAGAGCTTCTCGGTGTGGTTCTGAATTCATCAGCAAGGATAGTACCGAGATTTTGGATGGCATCTGTAGAAGTTGATCTACCACGTTGTACTCACTTCTCTTGATGAGCCTTAGCATCTCATCACAGTCTTCTTTCGCATTGCCACATGGGCCAACAGATACAGAAGTCTTCAACGTAGAGGTAGGTTTGGTGACAAGTGCCGGATTCGGAGCATTCACAGCAGTCCCAACTAGGCGTTTAGCATAATCAGTAGTATCATTCCTTCGAACATCAGCTTGAGGTTTCGGCGGGGCCGAGGAAACACGACCGTTGCGGGTTAGGCCACTGACGTCGGCAATATTAACAACAGATGAAGAGGGCAGGGGCACCTCTTTCCCATTCTCTAACGCTACAGCATTATAGCGATAGGGGACCGCCTTCTCAGAAGAATATGGCACAGGGACAGCTGGTTTAATGGTCAAAGCAGGAGAAGCCTTTTGCTTGCTACCATCATACTTGATGATAACAGGCTCAGGGATCCGAAATACTGGAGAAATTACGTTGACTTCATCAGCATCTTCGTCAACATTTCTGTTTTGAAGTATTTGAATGACTCCTTCATCCAGCATTTCTTGAACATGTTTGCGCACCTGGTGTCGCGGCGGGATTTTTCACGAGATTAAGTATTGATTGAACTTAACCCGTTTGAAAAATATTTTAAATGCAAGAGTCGCCACCGTCTTTTATTTTATCCAAAAAGAGGAAGGGAAAAATAACGATAAATCCCTTTAGAGTTACGGGTTCGGGGGTTGGTTATGCAAAGGGAAGGTATTAGCACCCTCTACATCTGTGGTACTCCACATGAACCTTTTTGCTTATGTTTATGTGAATGCTTTTCTTTTTTCGCTTTGATCGTTTGATTGGGGAGATGAGAAAAGAACTTGATTTTATTGTTTTTGGACTCGATAAAGTCGTAGACTTCATGCCTACGTATCTCCAAGGCGCAATGGAGAAATCAGAATCCACGTAGTTCTCCCAAAAGAAAAAGGGAAAGTCTGTTTTGTTGATTTTAGATTGGTGTGTCTTGCCATCTCTTGCTCGACCTAGGCGGGAGACTTCGAGACTGACACGTCCTTTTGAAAATGTTTTTAAACTGAAAAGCCAAAGGTGGCAAAAGATTTGAATGACCCTAAACCCTGAAACAATACATAAATGGGCTCATTATAAGGAAGCCCAAGAGTAAGCTTGTGAGTGTGTGAAAAGGGTTTCTTAAACGGCGACGTTGGAATCGCATCGGGTTTCTCTTTTTTTGGATTTTTCGATTTTTTAACATAAAACGTGAACAATACGATTAAACACACAATACAGAACATAAAAAATGCGAGAAAGTAAATTATTACAACACAGTTAGCTATGAATAATTAGTATTACGAATAGTTAGTGGAGTTAATCGAGCTGACACTTGTGTGAAAAGGATGAACTTCTTATCGTCCAAATGATCGACCGAAAGCTGGAAACCGTCACCGACGCAGTGCTGGCTGCCTTCGTGAGTACCTGACTTCAACGTCGCTTTTGATCGGTGAAACGACGCCGGAATGAAATGAACCTTGGATATTTGTGACCTGGACTCAACGAACTTCAAAGATATGAAATCGGTTTTGTGTTTCGGTGAATAATCGGGACGATTTTGGGTTACCGAAAATGAAGAACAAGTGAAATACGGTAATGCTTTTGGAAAAATATTTCTTTTCAATTCTCTGTTTCTCTCACCACACGTTTTTTCCTTACTGATCCACCTCTTTTTCTTCCTTCCCTCTTTCTTACTAACCACATCTATATATATATATATATATATATATATATATATATATATATATATATATATATATATATATATATATATATATATATTTAGATTACTTAAACAATAAGAAACCTAAAAAAATATCTAACATAAATTAATAATATATATTTAGATTACTTAAACAATAAGAAACCTAAAAAATATCTAACATAAATTAATAATATATATTTAGATTACTTAAACAATAAGAAACCTAAAAAATATCTAACATAAATTAATAATATATATTTAGATTACTTAAACAATAAGAAACCTAAAATATATCTAACATAAATTAATAATATAATTTATATATTATATAATAATAATAATAATAAACTAATATAATATTAATCCTAATTAAATAAACTAATTAACAACTAAACACAATTAATATTAAGCACAAATAAAATTAAACGGCACACGATTAAAATACGATAAAATCGAGCGACACGAACGCGATAAAAACGATGACAATTTGCACAGCAAAACAGACAAATTGATAAAACCAATAAACCAGTAAACCGGTAAACCAGTAAAATCAACAACACGACTCAAACAGACTCGATTAAATCACACGGCATAACACGTAATTAAATAAACAACCCTAGGCAATAATAAAATCAACACGACATCACGAAAACGCTGACAAACACAATCACAAATAATCGGACAATACGAAAACTCTAATATATTCGAAATACAGTCAAAATACCGACAAACAAACAATTAAATAGATAAAAACGCATAAAACCTAATCGAAGCGATGCCACGCAAAAAAGAGATAAGCGAGATAAATACGAGGCAACGATATCGGCCAGGTTTTGCTAAAACAACGAAATACAACACGGTAAGCAACAAAAACACACAAAACCTAATCAAACCAGTTGTCACGCGAAGTTTAAGAAATTGAGATGAATACGAGACAACGAGATTAATCAAGATGTGGTCAACAAAGCCAAAGTCAAATTTTGGGGTGCGACAGATGCCCCTATTTAATTAACTTAGGCCAGATAGCCGGAGGCTATCGAATGGCGTAAGGTAATTAAATATGACAAACGCCACAAAATTTGACCGCAAATGCATGTATGCATGATGCAAAAGACAGACAGACACAGAGACACAGGAGTGCAAACTCTACTGGGGAAGGACATACACCGACTCAATGCATGAAGGTAAACACTGAGAATACTCAGCTGGGGAAGATTCACTACCTATTCATAGATGGAAAATAGGAGGAAAAGAGATATCGACTCAATGTTGACGATACATCACTATCTCGTAGATGAAAGTGGGAACAGATCAATATAACAAGAGTAATGATGTGACAGTACATTACCAACTCAAAGATGGAGGTAACAGAAAAGATGAATACCAACTCAAGGATGAAGGTATAACAAGGGCATAATAAGAATCGAACTGCGTTAACTCATGGTTGACAGCTCACTACCCACTCATTGATGAGGTAAACAGGACATGCCAACTCAAAGTTGAAGGCAAGCTTCAAAAGATTGATAATAACACTGCTAGGGAAATCAAATTCCAACTCATTGATGATGGTGTAGATGAAGAATCAGATCTAAGGATCATTGTGCAGACTTACAGTTGAATGCACACTACCAACTCATTGATGAGGTAGACAGAGAAATGCCGACTCAAAGTTGAAGGCAACCACCGATTCATTGACAAAGGTGTTTAAAAGAATTTAGAACATATTCTCCTGGAGATGTTTATCATTACCGACTCAAAGATGACGGTGGAAGGACAAAATGTACCTAACTCATAGATGAAGGTACTCCATCAACTCAAAGACGAAGATGGAATCAGAAGTTATTTGTGCAGACTCAAAGATGAAAGCGCACTATCAGTTCAACAAGGATCAAACATACCCTACTCATAGATGAAGGTACTCCATCAACTCAAAGACGAAGATGGAATCACAGGAAAATGTGCGAACTCAAAGATGAATGCATATTACCAGCTCAAAGTTGCAGGTACTTCACCAACTCAAAGACGAAGGTGGAATCAAAAGGAATCTGTGCTAAACTCAAAGACGAAAGCACGCTACCAGCTCAAAGTTGCAGGTAGAACCATGGAACTTTCTGTGAGGATGTTATCAACTCATAGATGGAGATAGTAATTAATTTATCCGAGGGATAACAAAGGTTACCACTCATGGATGTAGGTAACTCAAGTTTGTAATGGGTACCAACTCAAAGATGAAGGTATAAAGGACTTGGACACAATATCTGTCATGTCTGTTTTACTGAATGAGAGTCACAAAGACTATATTGTTGCCTTCTTTTACTAGCAATTTGTGAGCTTTATCTGGAGACACGAGGTTCAAACTAGGATAGAACTAGAATGAAACGGTCAAACAAGACTTCAACTGAAGAGGAATGAACTCATCAGGATTTACAACTGACACAACCATCTTCCACGAGGCATAGATCTCTGTGGGGAACATGACCAATAAAAGGTATTTTGCTGCTTATGAGGATACTCTATATGGAGAGATTAACTCAACCCACAATATAAACAAGGAAACAAGGTGCATATGAATGCAAGCATGATATGTCATAGATATGCATGAATATTTAGTAATGAATGCATGATGGACAGACAAAACTAGGAATAACTAAAAATGTTAACAGCTGCATAAGGACTTGCTGGAGATTTGCACTGAGACTCGTTGGGGAGTAGTACAAAGACTTGTTGGGGAATTGGTACAAGAGCACCATATCCAGGTTTCTTTAAAAGTCTGTCTCTGCTGAGGATTCCGTAGAAGAATGGAGATGCCTTCTACTTCAAAAATGCAGGAGATTCCCTGTGGTTCTTGAATTTGTGAGGTATATGAGGAATGGACCTTTCTGAGGACTCCGCTGGGGATACAAGGTGTTATCCTCTGGAAATAAGATGATATTGTAAGAGAAGTCCTGCAATTCTTGAATTTGCTGATAATGCAGAAGGGATTATTCTTCTGGAAGACTCCGCTGGGGATAAAGTTCGCTGGGGATAGGTGGCATCTTTCCAAGGAATAAGAATATAGGGGAAATCCATCCTTGATTTTTTTTGCTTTAATTATCATGGAGACTTTCTGTATCTGAAGACTCTGCAGGGGATTATGGTGTCTGATATCTGGTTACGAGATCTTTCCTCTAGGAGACTCTGCCGGGGAACAGTGATGTCTGACCTTTGAATGTAAATGAGAATTCAGGAGGAATCCTGTAATTCTTGAATTTGCTTAAAATGCAACACACTCTTCTTTACTACAAAACATTACTGAGGAGGAGACATATCCTTCTATTTAATGGACAGAGAACAACAGAAGATTCCATGTAGTTTCTGAATATCAACTTTCTTCACTCGCTGAGGATGGAGACCTCTGTATTACTCCTGCTCGGGGAAATCAAAGCTTCCTTCTCATCCTCTGCTGGGGACATTGCTGATCCCTCCTTAATAAATTACTGGGGAAATACCTGTAGTAATCCCATAGGACAAATCTGTAACTTAAAACCTGAATCAAAGTCTTCATGATCAATTAACCGGGGAGTCTTCATGATCAATTAAACTGGGGAGTCTTCATGATCAATTTGAAGGAGAATTGCGACCCAAAGCGCAGCGGAAATTAAAAATTTCTCCTTTAGAGATCCTTACGAATGGTCATGATCAGTGATAGAATATTTACCTCTTGTGACGGTTGAAACCTTTGGTGCAGATCTCTTGTGACAATCAAAACCTTTGATGCAAATCCACGAAGCGATCACGAACGTTGAACGATGACAACGTCTCTACTCAGTCCACACGAACGGCTTCCTTCAGTCTCAGTGCTAGCTGGTACGAATGAAGGCTTTGAGTGAGAGAGAGAGAAAGAAAACGAAAAATGCAACCGCGAATTTTTGCTTCTGCACAAGGGTTCTATTTATAGAACCACTTGTGTGGGCTTCAAGCTAAAAGCCCACTTAAGTGTATTTTGGCCCATATCTTATAATATGCCCAAAATCACTTAAGCTCATGGTACCTTACCATATTTCGTATTCTACTCAAGTACATCGTACCTTACGATGTTCTATAATTCACTTAAGGGTACCGTACCTTACGATATTCCTTAGTTACTCTATCTCTCATCAATCCGTCCTTTGTGTGTGACCCTGTAGGTTTTCGCGGCGTTGGCAATTATATTAAATCATGTATTTAACATAATAAACAGTGAGCGGTATCTAGCAACACATCACTGCTACCCAAGACACGAAAATGTCATGTGATCTGACAATTCCTTCTGTGATAATACTTATGTGTATAATTACCCTTTTGCCCTTATGTCTATATTGAACACAAGGCATAGACCGTGTCATCCTTGTTCAGTTCAATATTGGGCCCATAGACATTTATCCTGTTACTCAGGATGGGCAAATTCCATCTAGGACACTCATGTCCCTCAGCATGCTTTGTGGAGTACCCATTAACTGTCTTTATGGTTATCCAGTTACGGACAATGTTGGATCAACAATAAAGCACTCGACTCTACATCTAGGATCCATAGTGGTTTCAGGTCGAAGAGTGGAATACACTATTATCACCATGAGAATAACTTATGACACCTTGCATAACTTTCTATATAGTATCCTCATAGTGGGTCAATCCGGTATAAATATTACTCCTAATATTCATACCTATGTTTAAGACTTGATAACTCTTTATCCATGATCCATGAGATGTGATCATCAGTCTACAAACATAATAGTCTTAATGCTTTAATGTTATCCCACTTCACACTAAAGCTCGACTACGGATACTTTAAGAATAATGTCCTTATGTTTAATGTGACCTCATGATTAAGTCATACTTGATACATTAAACAGACTAACTATTCTAGGGACTTTATTAAACAAACGTAATAAAGAAAAAGCCTTTTATTATTAATAAATAATTCGATACAAGTACCAAAAGTATTGGCCTCTAGGGCTTACACCAACACAATTAACTGGGGAGTCTTCATGCCCCAAGTGAAGGGAATAAACTTCTTGAAATATTTCTTGCATGATCTCTTGAGGAAAACTAGGAAGCATAGCTGGGGATATCCAGAATCACAACCTCTGCTGGAGAAATATTACTGCCAAGACACATGTGGAGATTTTTTCATCATATACATATAAGGATAGTAATATGAACATGTCTAGTTGGAATCACATGATTTCAGAATTACTGGGACCACATGTCTCAATCCTTTTATTGATGTCCACAAATCAAAATAAATAATCTTTATATTTTTCAAAAACTGTTTTTAATTCAAAACTTTTGTTTCAAAACATATCTGTCAAAGTAAAAGAACTTTCGTAAATTGAAATGAAAGTTAAGAGTGCCAAGAAATATAGAAAGGCTCAAATTGATTTGATAGGATGGTAATCAGCCAACATCGTGATTCCATAGATCTTTACAAATTGGAAAATGGTAATTTCGTGGAAAAAGGGTACGTTGAACTACAATGACATCATTCTCTCTTCCACTTTTGACCTGTATTGCAGCCTTGAGAAAGTTGGAGAACTGTTGAAAATATTCTGATACTTCAATGATCTTATCTCTGTTATGCAGTTACTTGCCTGAAATCCCTAACTTTTGCCTAGATTGCCCTTTCGGGTTTTCAATCTACCGGGATAATATTCTCTTTGTTTTTTTTATGTCTCTAATTTCTACTTGGACCGCCCTTTCAGGTTTTCAGTCCACCGAGACGCTCATTTTTGCCTAAGCCGCCCTTTCGGGTTTTCAACTTAGCGAGCTGTTCTTTTCATTTTTTAGGCGAAGTATTTCTTGACTGCATCTGTATTCATGGGACGTGGAAGCTCTTCACCATCCATGTTTGTAAGAATTAAAGCACCGCCTGAGAAGACTTTCTTGACAACATAGGGTCCTTCATAGTTAGGAGTCCACTTGCCCCTAGAATCATTGTGAAATAATATCATCTTCTTGAGTATAAGGTCACCCTCTTTGAATTCTCTCGGCTTAACCTTCCTATCAACTGCCTGCTTCATTCTCTTTTGATATAACTGTCCATGGCACAAGGCAGTCATTCTTTTTTCTTCAATCAAATTCCACTGATTGTATCTGCTTTGACACCATTCAGCCTCTGACAACTGAGTTTCCATTAGTATCCTCTTTGATGGAATTTCAACCTCTATCGGTAACACAGCTTCCATACCGTATACAAGTGAAAATGGGGTTGCCCCAGTTGAAGTACGGACTGATGTTCTATATCCGTGTAGTGCAAAAGGCAGCATTTCATGCCAATCTTTGTAGGTAACAACCATCTTTTGAATGATCTTCTTGATATTCTTATTTGCAGCTTCAACTGCCCCATTCATCTTGGGACGGTAAGGAGAAGAGTTGTGATGCTCGATCCTGAAACTTTCACATAATTCATCCATCATTTTGTTGTTCAGATTGGAGCCATTGTCAGTGATGATCTTGTTTGGAATGCCATATCGGCATATGAGATTATTTTTGATGAATCTGACCACCACTTGCTTTGTCACCTTTGCATACGAAGTTGCTTCCACCCATTTGGTGAAGTAATCAATTGCCACGAGAATGAAACGGTGTCCGTTGGAAGCTTTGGGTTCAATCATACCGATCATGTCAATGCCCCACACTGAGAATGGCCAAGGAGCAGAAATCACATTCAAAAAGGTTGGTGGTACATGAACCTTATCAGCGTAGATCTGACATTTGTGACACTTCTTTACAAATTTGCAGCAATCTGATTCCATGGTCAACCAGTAGTAACCAGCTCTCAACATCTTTCTTGACATAGAGTGGCCGTTTGCATGAGTACCAAAGGACCCTTCGTGAACTTCTTTCATCAACATTTCTGCTTCCTTTTTGTCAACACATCTGAGTAAGACCATGTCATAATTCCTCTTATAGAGCACATTCTGATTAAGGAAGAAACTGCCTGACAATCTTCTCAAAGTCTTTTTATCTTTTTCTGTTGCTCCAAGAGGATACTCCTGAGTCTGAAGGAAATGCTTGATATCGTGGTACCATGGTTTATCATCAAAACTGGCCTCAGCTGTAAACACATGTGCTGGTCTACAAAGTCGCTTGATCACAATTCTGGGTACTTCGTTTGGAAAACCCACTTGATACATTGAAGACAACGTAGCTAGAGCATCCGCCATATGATTCTCATCCCGAGGAATGTGATGCAATTCAACCTTGGTGAAGAAAGTCAACAATCTTCTTGCATAGTCTTTGTATGGGATCAAGCCAGGGTGGCGTGTTTCCCATTTTCCTTTGATCTGATTGATAACTAACGCTGAGTCACCATAAACAGTAAGATTTTTGATGCGGAGGTCAATGGCTTCTTCAAGACCCATGATACAGGCTTCATATTCAACAATGTTGTTTGTACATTCAAAGCAAATTCTTGCCGTGAAAGGAATATGAGAACCTTCTGGAGTGATAATGACTGCACCTACTCCATGTCCATAAACGTTGGAAGCTCCATCAAATACTAAACCCCATTGAGAATCTGGTTCAGGTCCTTCTTCAGGAAGTGGCTCTTTACAATCTCTGGATTTTAGGAACATGCCATCTTCATCAGGAAACTCATCCTCATTATCATCGTGATCTTCAACGGGTTGGTGAGCAAGGTACTCATCCAACACACTGCTCTTGATAGCTTTCTGGGTATGATACTCAATGTCGTATTCTGATAACAGCATCTGCCATCTGGCAATCTTACCAGTGAGTGCAGGCTTCTCAAAAATGTACTTGATTGGATCCATTTTGGATATCAACCAAGTGGTGTGACTTAACATATACTGCCTCAATCTCTTAGCAGCCCAAGCCAATGCACAACATGTCTTCTCGAGTAAGGAGTATCGTGATTCACAGTCAGTAAATTTCTTGCTTAAGTAGTAAATGGCATGCTCTTTCTTTCCAGTTTCGTCTTGTTGACCCAGAATACAACCCATAGAATTCTCAAGCACTGTCAAATACATAACCAACGGTCTTCCAGCAACAGGTGGTAACAAGATAGGAGGCTCCATGAGGTACTCTTTGATACTGTCAAATGCTTTCTGACAATCCTCTGTCCAAACACAATTCTGACTCTTTCTCAGCAATTTGAAGATAGGTTCACAAGTGGCAGTCATGTGAGAAATAAACCGGGATATGTAATTCAATCGTCCTAGAAAACCTCTCACTTGCCTTTCGGTTTTTGGTGCGGGAATCTCTTGGATATCTTTTACTTTATCTGGATCAACTTCAATGCCTTTTTGGCTGACAATGAAGCCCAAGAGTTTACCTGACCTGACGCCGAATGTGCATTTGTTCGGATTGAGGCGAAGACGGAACTTCCTCAATCGTTGAAACAGCTTCAATAGATCTACTAAGTGACCTTCTTCTGAACGAGACTTCGCGATCATGTCATCCACATAAACCTCAATCTCTTTGTGCATCATGTCGTGAAAGAGCATTGTCATGGCTCGCTGGTAAGTAGCACCTGCGTTCTTCAACCCAAACGGCATCACTTGATAACAGAATGTTCCCCATGGTGTTATGAATGTAGTTTTTTCCATGTCTTCGGGAGCCATTTTGATCTGGTTATACCCGGAGAATCCGTCCATGAAGGAGAATATGTCAAACTTTGCTGTATTGTCTACCAACATGTCAATGTGAGGCAGGGGAAATCATCCTTTGGGCTTGCTCTATTTAAGTCACGATAGTCGACACACATTCGTACCTTCCCGTCCTTCTTAGGAACTGGCACAATATTTGCTATCCACTCTGGATTCACTGAAGTGGCAAGAAAACCAGCATCTATTTTCTTCAGAACTTCTTCTTTAATTTTGACGGCCATATCTGGATGTGTTCTTCTTAATTTCTGTTTGACCGGTGGACATTCTGGCTTCAAAGGTAGCTTGTGCTCTACGATGTCAGTGTCGAGACCAGGCATATCTTGATAAGACCAAGCAAACACATCTACATACTCTTTCAACAGGCTGATCAATTGCTCCTTGACCTGTGGGGATAACAATGCTCCAATTTTGACTTCTTTCACATTTTCTTCCGAACCCAAGTTGACTGTTTCCAAAGGCTCCTTGTATGGCTGAATAGTGTCTTCTTCATTTTCAAGCTGGTGGGCGACCTCTTCTGGAATCTCATCCCACTCTTCCTCTTCAGCTTCGAATACAGAATGTTCAAAGTTGGGAGAGGGCATGATGTCATTGTGTTCAACGGGTTTAAGTAACCTGTACAAACAATTGTTTTTAGAGGACTGACCATGACATGCAAAAATATGTTCTTTTTAAGGTTTTTTTTTGTGTTACCATTTTCCGAAAAAGCTGAAAAGATAAAAGGACACAAGTGTATAGGAACACAAAAGATCTTTTTCATGGATAGTACGTTTTTGACAAAAGTGCCCATTTTACAAAATTAATGCTTCGCGCTTTGGGCTAAAGCGGAAGATTTTTGAAAACTGAAAAGCTTAATTACTTTGATATGTGGACACAATGTGGGATGTCAACTGCGGTCCAGTTCTTCATAACTACTCCAGTCGCCATTCTGTCTTTCCCTCGAAGAGCTTTTATCTCTTTTTGTAATTCCGCAAACTGATCCTGGAATTCATCCATTCTATCATTGAGACCAGGATCCTCACTTGGGGTAGGGCCGTGATAGACAGGTTCTCCTAGGTGAGGAGTATAGTGAACAACGGGAGGCACATTAGTGAAGACAGGAGCATTTGGTGGAACGAACTCTTGTTGATATCTATCTTGATTAAGATCCCTGGGTATTTCCCAAGGACGGGATGCTGTGATGGTAACAGAAGTGACTGGGACATCGTTGATTTCTGAAGCGATGACTGTAGTGACGGGTGCTGCTGTTGTCTGATTCTGAATTTGAGGTTGATTCTGTGCCGAAGTTTGTCCTGAATTATGAACTTGAGCCCTAGCCTAAGCTTCCTCTGCTTGTAGACGGGCGGTTAACATTTGGTTGCGCATCTCTGCTGCCTGTGCTTGCGCCTGGATCTGTGCATCTTGTGCTTCGGCAACCTGAGCTTGTGCTGTTTGAAGTTGAGCAGCTTGGGCTGCTTGGTTTGCTATCAATGTCTCGACCATAGCAGAAAGGCGGTCAACCTGAGCTTTCAATTCTCGGTTCTCGTTATCTGTTATCTCCATTCTTCTTTTGTAGTTGGCTCTTGTGTTGTAATTATGCGTCAGCTTGAAATGGATCTTGGCGGCGGGAAGCAACTGTTAGAAGACTGGACCAAGACAGACAACCCGTATGCATGTGATGCATGGATATGCAAAATGAATGATTTTCCAAGGAACTCTAAGTGAAGGAAAAGATAGAATTGCAAACATTTTTGATAACAAAACAAAAATTTTCATTTTAAGCATTTTTATCAAAATATACAAAGTTATCAACCCAAAATACAACCAAGAAAACCATTTAAGGACATGTGTCATCAGGACGAGCATAAACAAGGATGAGTTGTCCTTCAAGTCTCTCAATTCTTTCTTCATAGGCCTTCTGCATAAAAGCTTTCTCCTTCACCAAACTGTCTACAAGACCTTTCCATGCACCTGAGGACTGTGGAATCTGGGAGTAATCTGTTGTGCCTGAGGAAAATAAATCCTCTTGCACCCTTGGACGTTTACCTGCACGATCTTCTCCACTCTGCTCCTTTAACTGTCTCTGAAGTTCTTCATTTTCCATTTCGAGCACCTGGGCCTTATCCTTCCAAGCGTCTCTCTCTTTCTTGACCCTCTCCAAGGTGGCTTGGAGTTCTTCTTTGTCATCTAGCGGAAGGTAGGGGGTCTTCAACGGAGCGGGTTTGATAGGATCATGATGTGGGTATGGCATTTTCAACTGTATAGCTCTGGCTCTGATCCACTGGAGGTACGGCTCATAGGAGGTACAATCTTTCTTACCCAATTCAAGTCTCCCTTTGCGACAAACACGATGCCAAGCTCTTACTACTCTCTCTTTCATGGTAGGGTCCTCCTCGTTATCCCTCAAGAAAATACCTTCTAAAAGAATGTTAGGAGGCTTGTCCTTCATAGGGTAACCGAGTTGTCTCCTAGCAAGTACTGGATTATAAGAAATGATTCCCTTTGTGCCCATGAGGGGCACATTGGGGAACTCCCCGCAACTATCAATGATCTTCACATCGTCTAAAACTCTACTATACCCTGCAATATCTGACTGGGTAAGAGACATAATCCTCTGTGACCACTGAAGTCCTGACTTGCGATCCCAAAAAGTAGCTGACTTAGGAAGATGAGAGACAAACCATTTGTAGAGTAACGGTATACAACAGACTATGGTTCCTCCTCCTTTCAAAGTACGGTAATGGATGGAATGATAGGTGTCTCCGAGCAAAGTTGGAACAGGATTACCACTTAGGAAGATGCGTATAGCATATGAATCCACAAAACCTTCAATATTAGGAAATAGTAACAAACCGTAGATCAACAAGGCGAACAGATGCTCCAAAATAATATCACAACCTTGACTGGCAAAATAAGAAACCTTCCCCATTAAGAACTTGGTAGTGAAACCTGGAAGTCCTCCTTTGGTGGTGAAGTTATTCTTGAATTCTGACTTCTTCATGTACAACACTTTTGCAAGAGAATTGTGCTCGGGTAACTTTTCTGAACCAGAGAAAGGTACTGTATCAGCAACTGGTATGTGAAGCAATTGGGCATACTCTTCCAATGTAGGCATGAGTTGATAGTCTAGGAATGTGAAACAGTGATAGACTGGATCATAGAACTGTACTAATGTCTGCAATAACCCTTCTTCCATCCTAAGTGTCAATAAAGATATAAGTGCCCCATATCTGTCTCTGAAACCAATAGGATCTGCGATCGAAGAAACCAGTTTCTTTAGTTCATCTATCTTTGGATTGATGAGATTGTACTTTTTCACACTTCTCCGTCCAAAATCCACGTTTCCTGCAATATTTGCAATCCTCACTTTAAGTTCCTTGGAAAAAGGTTGAAATGATGGGAATGAAGGCATGTCATGCATGAATGCAACAAACACAAACATGGTCAAACAATACAAGGCTCAAAGTTCATCACCAGCATGGAGTTTAGGACAAAGCCCCAAGATAAGTTCTAAGGTTCACCCTGCCAAACGGGTTCTAAAAGTTCCCAAGGTTATGGATCCTTCTTCGGATAATACCGGGTTAAGCAACTGCTCGCTTTCCAATATTATTCTCAAAAGAATCTCGCTTAAGTGTGATATCGCGTATCAACCAAACCAGACTTTGGTCCGAAGTGGTCACCGCATCACATCCTAAGTAAGGCCAAGATGGGGTAAAGGTAAACTAAGGTCCTTGGCTTCACGGGCCCGTCGAAAGCAACAATGCCTCACAAATGACTTGTTTTAGCACTATCACCCTCAAAGAGGCCTCCACCAAGCGGACAAAGGCTCAAGTTAACTCGGTAAGGATTGTCTCCTATCAAGTCAACCTGAATTATCATCCATCCTATCTCAAATGTGCCCCCACATCCGGGTATAGGATTTATCACAAGTATCCCCCAAAACCCAAAATAACAAACATTACAAACAATACAATTTAGCAAATATTCATAAAGCAAACATATAAACAAGCAAAGATAGGCTAAACCCTCAAATAAGTTTAAGCATTGTTATCCCCAGTGGAGTCGCCATTCTGTCGCGGCGGGATTTTTCACGAGATTAAGTATTGATTGAACTTAACCCGTTTGAAAAATATTTTAAATGCAAGAGTCGCCACCGTCTTTTATTTTATCCAAAAAGAGGAAGGGAAAAATAACGATAAATCCCTTTAGAGTCACGGGTTCGGGGGTTGGTTATGCAAAGGGAAGGTATTAGCACCCTCTACATCTGTGGTACTCCACAGGAACCTTTTTGCTTATGTTTATGTGAATGCTTTGCTTTTTTCGCTTTGATCGTTTGATTGGGGAGATGAGAAAAGAACTTGATTTTATTGTTTTTGGACTCGATAAAGTCGTAGACTTCATGCCTACGTATCTCCAAGGCGCAATGGAGAAATCAGAATCCACGTAGTTCTCCCAAAAGAAAAGGGGAAAGTCTGTTTTGTTGATTTTAGATTGGCGTGTCTTGCCATCTCTTGCTCGACCTAGGCGGGAGGCTTCGAGACTGACACGTCCTTTTGAAAATGTTTTTAAACTGAAAAGCCAAAGATGGCAAAAGATTTGAATGAGCCTAAACCCTGAAACAATACATAAATGGGCTCATTATAAGGAAGCCCAAGAGTAAGCTTGTGAGTGTGTGAAAAGGGTTTCTTAAACGGCGACCGTTGGAATCGCATCGGGTTTCTCTTTTTTTGGATTTTTCGATTTTTTAACATAAAACGTGAACAATACGATTAAACACACAATACAGAATATAAAAAATGCGAGAAAGTAAATTATTACAACACAGTTAGCTATGAATAGTTAGTATTACGAATAGTTAGTGGAGTTAATCGAGCTGAAACTTGTGTGAAAAGGATGAACTTCTGATCGTCCAAATGATCGACCAAAAGCTGGAAACCGTCACCGACGCAGTGCTGGCTGCCTTCGTGAGTACCTGACTTCAACGTCGCTTTTGATCGGTGAAACGACACCGGAATGAAATGAACATTGGATATTTGTGACCTGGACTCAACGAACTTCAAAGATATGAAATCAGTTTTGTGTTTCGGTGAATAATCGGGACGATTTTGGGTTACCGAAAATGAAGAACAAGTGAAATACGGTAATGCTTTTGGAAAAATATTTCTTTTCAATTCTCTGTTTCTCTCACCACACGTTTTTTCCTTACTGATCCACCTCTTTTTCTTCCTTCCCTCTTTCTTACTAACCACATCTATATATATATATATATATATATATATATATATATATATATATATATATATATATATATATATATATATATATATATATATATATATATATATATATATATATATATATATATATATATATATATATATATATATATATATATATATATATATATATATATATATATATATATTTAGATTACTTAAACAATAAGAAACCTAAAAAAATATCTAACATAAATTAATAATATATATTTAGATTACTTAAACAATAAGAAACCTAAAAAATATCTAACATAAATTAATAATATATATTTAGATTACTTAAACAATAAGAAACCTAAAAAATATCTAACATAAATTAATAATATATATTTAGATTACTTAAACAATAAGAAACCTAAAAAATATCTAACATAAATTAATAATATATATTTAGATTACTTAAACAATAAGAAACCTAAAAAATATCTAACATAAATTAATAATATAATTTATATATTATATAATAATAATAATAATAAACTAATATAATATTAATCCTAATTAAATAAACTAATTAACAACTAAACACAATTAATATTAAGCACAAATAATATTAAACGGCACACGATTAAAATACGATAAAATCGAGCGACACGAACGCGATAAAAACGATGACAATTTGCACAGCAAAACAGACAAATTGATAAAACCAATAAACCAGTAATCCGGTAAACCAGTAAAATCAACAACACGACTCAAACAGACTCGATTAAATCACACGGCAAAACACGTAATTAAATAAACAACCCTAGGCAATAATAAAATCAACACGACATCACAAAAACGCTGACAAACACAATCACAAATAATCGGACAATACGAAAACTCTAATATATTCGAAATACAGTCAAAATACCGACAAACAAACAATTAAATAGATAAAAACGCACAAAACCTAATCGAAGCGATGCCACGCACAAAAGAGATAAGCGAGATAAATACGAGGCAACGATATCGGCCAGGTTTTGCTAAAACAATGAAATACAACACGGTAAGCAACGAAAACACACAAAACCTAATCAAACCAGTTGTCACGCGAAGTTTAAGAAATTGAGATGAATACGAGATAACGAGATTAATCTTGATGTGGTCAACAAAGCCAAAGTCAAATTTTGGGGTGCGACACCTGGCGACATCCTCTTTGGTTGACAGAACAAATTCGGCATCTATCGTGGTCGTGCTCATAATAATTGTAATCACACAGTAATCTATGCATCTCGACCAGAGATTGTCGAATATGACTGACATATTTGACTTTGTATTTACCAGGGCAACCCTGGACCATGTTGACAGATTTCTCATGCTCGGGCAATGGGTTCTTCTTCACATTAGGACCTACGTCCTCGAAACACAAAATGTCACATCTCACAAGGTCTTGAACCTTGGTCTTCAAAGGCTGGCAGTTTTCCACGTCATGTCCGGGAGCACCGGAATGATAAACACAGTGTAATTCGGGCTTATACCACCACCGGGGGTTGGTAGGTATAGTCGGCGGGTCTCGTGGAGTAATCAACTTCCTCTCTATCAAAGAGGGATATAACTCTGCATATGTCATCGGAATAGGATCAAAGGTGACCCTCTTCCTCTCATAACTCGTACTGGCTTGATTACTGTTTCGAGGCTGGTAGGCCTACAGTTGCGGACGGTGTTGTTGTTGTTGATATTGCGGATGTTGTTATTGCTAATTATTGTTGTGATGATGATACTGTTGATTATCTCTGAAGACAGGTGTTATGTGAGCCACCTGGTGCTGGTTACCGGCAGGACGCACAGTCTTCCTCCTCACAGAGGGTCTTCTAGGTTTCACATGGGAGGTCACAGCATGTGCGTCACCATCTTTCTTCTTCCTAAACGTCCCATACCGTTTGGCAGAAGAGCCTTCTTCTCTGGTCAGGCGCCCTTCCCTGACTCCTTCTTCCAGACGCATCCCCATATTCACCATCTCGGTGAAGTCAGAAGGAGCGCTGGCAATCATCCGCTCGTAATAAAAAGAACTCAAGGTCTTTAGAATGATCTTGGTCATCTCTTTCTCCTCCAGCGGGGGCAAGATCAGTGCTGCTACCTCTCGCCACCTCTGGGCGTACTTTTGAAAGTTTCCTTGTCCTTCTGGGACATGGCCCTCAATCGATCCCTATCGGGAGCCATATCCAAGTTATACTTGTATTGTTTGACGAAGGCTTCGCCATGGTCGTTGAAGGATCGGATGTTCGCATTGTCCAAGCCCATGTACCAACGTAGGGCAGCACCGGACAAACTGTCCTGAAAGTAGTGGATGAGCAGCTGGTCATTGTCGGTCTGAGTCGACATTTTCATGGCATACATGACCAGATGGCTGAGAGGGCAAGTATTTCCCTTGTACTTTTCAAAGTCAGGGGCCTTGAACTTCACAGGGATCTTCACATTTGGAACCAGGAAGAGTTCAGAAGCAGACTTGCAAAAAAGATCTTTTCCTCGAAGAGTCTTCAATTCCTTGTGGAGCTCAAGAAATTGATCGCTCATATCGTCCATCTTTTCATAGACATCTGGGTCCTCAGACGGCTCAGAATGATAGATGGTGTCGTCTACTTTGGGTATAGTATGCACGACAGGAGGAGGAATAGCTAGGACCGGGCTAGACGCCGGTAGAGAAGCAAAAGTGGGTGTAGGACCCTCAGGCATGAAATTGGGAGGAATCCCCCACAGACACCCGGCTGGCATGGTTGTTGGAGCAAAGTGTGTGTTGGCCGCAGGCACAGTTGAAGAGACAATCTCAGAGATGACTGTCCTCTAGGGAGGAGTTGAAGGTGTTGGAGACGATTGGCTCTAGGCAGCCATGAATGACTCCATCAGGGCATTCAATCTGGCTACTTCCTCCTTAAGCTCACGGTTCTCTTGTTCCGAATGATCCATCAATCTTGAAATGTTGGCTCGGGTGTAGTACCGATGAGTCAGCTTGTCTTCAAAATAAATGAAGAACACAGAGTTAGACCATAGAACAAGAAGCTTGGAGCAAAACCTGCTTATGCACATGATGCATGTAATGCATATGATTTAATTTTTTATATCAGAGGAACTTTAGAGTCCTATTTGCAAATATTGGAAATATTAAACATTTATCACATATGGAAATAGCATAGCAATAATATTTGGAAATATTTTTACACTAAAGTACAGTCTTAGTAACCAAATACAATACAAGAGAGAAGGAAAATGAACATCCTATGGATCCCTAGAAGCAATCATCTAAAGCTCTGGACATAGGAAGATAAGATGCACGAAGCCTCTTCACTTCCCTCTCGTAAGCTGCCTCTATGTCCGCCTTCTCTTTGGCGAGTCGATCATACTTCCTCTTCCAAAACTTGGAAGACTGAGGAAGTAGAGAAGTCCACGCATCATCAGGGTCATCAATAACCTGGTGTTCGAGGAACTCTATCAAAGCATCCTTCTCCCTGATCTGCTGAAGCAACTCCTCTTGTTCACGGATCCAAGCACGCGAATGGTCTTCGTCTCTCAACTCTTCTACTCCTTGGTCAGGGAGGGTTGAAGGCCCAGCCACAACCAAAGGTGTAGGTCTCGGATACTCGTAAGGCATGAGGTACTTGGAAGCTCTCCTCCTAACCCAAGAAGTATAAGGCTCCAAAGCGATACAATTCTTCGGACCTAGCTCCTTCCTTCCTTTCTTATGAATCTTACGCCAAGCGCGGACCATCCTGCCCTTCAAGCCTTGGGGATCTTTACCCTCCTGAAAGAACACACCCTCTGACAGAATGTTATTATGTTTATCCTTTAGGGGGAACCCAAGCTGACGACGTGCTAAAATAGGGTTGTAGTTAATCCCACCACATGTACCAAGAAGAGGCACATAGGAGAACTCACCACAAGAGTCAATAATCTGCACACCATCATACGCACTGTTGTACCAAAAGATATCATCATTAGTGAGAGACATCAGTCTCGTGGACCACCGTAGATATCATTTGTTCTCCTTGAAGGCGACCGTCTGCGGCAAGTGCGAAATAAACCACTTGTACAGTAGAGGAAAACAACACAGAATGGTACCACCACCCTTTGCATTCCTCATATGCAAAGAAAAGTAAGTGTCACCCAATAGAGTCGGAACGGGATTAAGAGTAGAGAAAATCCTAATAGCGTTCACATCCACAAACTTGTCGATGTTGGGGAATAACACTAGCCCATAGATGAGAAGTACAAATATGGCCTCAAAGGCGTCCTCACTCATGGCCTTCCCATACATAGTAGCTTGAACAATGAGGAACTCAGAAGGGAGACCTTGAATTCTACCTTTGGTAGTCATATGAGCACCAACCAGAGATTCATCTATATGCAACAGATCAACAATCTCTTGAGAAGTAGGAACACTCTATAAGCCACTGAACGGAAACTGGTCTAGAATAGGTATACCCACAAGGTAGGCATACTCCTCAAGCGTGGGCAAAAGCTGAAAATCCGGAAATGTGAAGCAACGGTACAAGGGATCATAAAACTGCACCAATACACTCATCAATCCTTCGTCCACTTGAGCAGTCAGAATAGATAGAAGCTTCCTAAAACAAGCCTTGAAACCCAAGGGATCTAATACATAGGATGTCAAATTCCTTAGCTCTTTCAAGTCGGGTTGTCTGAAATTGTACTTCTTTGTATTCCTTCTTTGTCTTTCCATGTTTGAAAATTTGGAAATAGACCTCTTAAGTGTAAGAACAAAAATTGTTCTACAACAGATTCCATGATTTTGATGATAACAAAGGATGAAACCAAAAATGGCACCCTAACGAAAAGTCTCTAAGTGTGCAGGGTTCTAAGGAAAGAAGGAAGATATCTGATGACGTCATCAGATACAGAATCACATCAGATACAAATCATCAGAAGATCAGAAGCATCTGAAGTAGAAACACGCTCAAGAAGTTCTAACTCTGAGCAAAACAGCAGAACATCAGAAGCATCTGAAGAAGAAGTGCACTCTAGAAGTTCTGACTCTGAACAACGGTATATCATTCGAGAAACTCTCAGCGTCATCTGAAGACATCATCAGAAGCTCCGAATCAACACAGGAAGATTCCAAGATTCCCAGAGTCACGCAGACTTTGTAAATGGATTCCCTAATACAGAAAGAGTAATGTTAACTTCAAATTCAAATGGAAAGGAACTATATTTGGAAAGAAGTTATTCGGGGAGACAAAGTTGTTTTGGCAAGAAACAACAGAAGTTATGGCATTAATTCCTATTCAAGACATATTATCTGCCATCAATTTCAACGGTCCTTTCACCCCTATATAAAGGACGACAATCAACATTGAGAGGCGCGCAAGCATACACTGAAACATTCTCTCTCTCTCTCTCAATATTTTCACAAAGCTTTTGCTTAGAACGTGAAACACTTTTGTTCTTACTATTGTAATATTTGCTTATCTTAGAAGCACTCTAGATTACATTGTATTCTATCTATTGCTTTATTTCCTCAAGTGACTCTGCGCAGTCTGCATACTTGAGAGGACTAAGAGATCTTTCTCTTAGACGTTGGTTGTAAACAATCTTTCAAGATTAGTGGATTAAGTCCTTGTTGAAGGCGAAATCACCTTGGCCGGGTGGACTGGAGTAGCTTTGTGTTATAAGCGAACCAGTATAAATTCCTTGTGTGGTCTTTATTTTGAAAAGCGCTTATTTTCCAAAACAATTCAAACCCCCTTTCTTGTTTTTCTCACCTTCATTAAGTTCCTTGAAAATTTTCTCATTATTGATGATATGGATGCAAATGGGTGCATGAATGCATGAATGCAACAATCACACTCAAGGATCAAGCAAAGCACATCAAACAAAGGTCATGGGATAGATCATGTTATCCTTAATATCAATCATCCATTTTGGTGGATTATGGTTTACACCTTATCAACACCCAAGTTCCATTGATATTAAGGATACAAGAACGGATCAACCATGAATCAAGGGTTTGTTGCAAGTCACGAGCATGGAGTCTCGGTTAAGAACCACCCAAAGGGAGTGTACTAGGGTTTAAACCTGCCAAACATGTTCTACAAGAGGTTCCCATAGTCATCATCCCATCTTTCGGATATTATCGGAGAAACGACTACTCGTATTCCAAAAATATTCTCAAGAGATACTCTTATGAGTGTAGTATCGCGTAACAATCGTATCAAATCTTACACATGAACGACTTTTGCACTACATCCTAAGAATAGGCCAAGATGGGCTTGGTAAACTAAGGTCCTTGGCTTCTAAGGTCTATATTGGAAAGAGTAATGTCTAACCACAACTACTTGTGTGACATTATTGATCCCAACATGACCTCCACCAAGTGAATGGGCTTGCAAGTCAACTTGCTAAGGAATAACTCCACACAAGTCAACAAGACTATGCCATTCTCCTATCCTAAGTGCACTCGAGTTCGGGTATAGAACTCATCTCACAAAGATCACCAAGCATACAAGGAATTAATACTTAAGAAATTCAATCATTACATACAATACAGTAATCCCAAATTGCACAAAAATATGTCACAAAATAATATACACAACGATACAACAAATATGAAAAATAGGCAAAACCGACTAGGCAAATCGTCCCCAGCAGAGTCACTACTTTTCTGTAGCGGGGTATTCGTTACCATTAGAGATATTGACTAAATCCAAGGTAAACCATACAAGTTGAGTCGCCACCGCACTTCTATTTATCCAAAGGAATGGTTAGAAAGCGAACAAAAACCTAAAAGTTTTATCAAATCAAAAACTAGTAAAAATGTCAGAGATCTGGGTAAGGGGGTTGGTTATGCAATGGGAAGGTATTAAGCACCCAAAACATCCTAGGTACTCCTAGGGAGCCCTTTTCACATTTGTTGTAAGGTTGGTATTTTGTGAAAATTTGTTTGTGCAAACATGATTGAAGAGATGAGAAGAGAATATACAAGTTATTTACATTTTGTGTTTGGATGGATAAACCCATTGCCTACGTACCATCATAAAAAGATTAGGATCAAAACCTCGTAGTTCGAGGTAAAAATCTCAAAATGAGTTGGTGAATTGATTGGTCCAAAAGCCTTAAGGTCTTTTGTTATCCAAGGGAGAAAACTCAACCTAAAACCACAAATCCACCATGTCAGGATATCTTCAACATGCTAGTGAGGGGTTAACCCTATAATAAGCATGGAAGACTTGAAGGTGAGAAAAACAAGTAAGGGGGGTTTGAATTATTTTAGAAAATAAAAGCTTTTTCAAAAGTAAGAACACACGGAATTTTATACTAGTTTGCTTATAACACAAAGCTACTCCAATCCACCCGACCAAGGTGATTTCGCCTTCAAAAAGGACTTAATCCACTAATCTTGAAAGATTAATACAACCAAACATCTAAGAGAGTGATCTCTTAGTCCTCCCAAGTATACAGACTACGCAGAGTCACTTGAGGAACAAAAGTAATTTAGCAAAAATAGATTTGTAATCGAGAGTGCTTCTAAGAGTAAGCAAATATTACAGCAGAATAAACAAGCAAGTGTTTTCACGTATGAGCAGCAGCTCGTGAAAAACTAAGACAGAATGTAAAGAATTTTCTGTGCGTTGTTGTATATCTCTCACTGAAGTAGGTTGTCCTTTATATAGTGGTGAAAGGACCGTTGGAGTGATGACAGAATATTGGCCTTTGATGAGCATTCAATGTCATTACTTCTGTGTTTCTTGCCATAACCAAATTGTCTCCCTGAATAACTTCTTTCTAAAAATACCTTCTTTCCATTTGAAGAAATTCTTTCAGTTACTCTTTCTGGATTTGGAGAATCTTTGTTAGAGTCTTTGTTGTCTCGGAGTTTCTGTGTCAGAAGGAGATTTCGTTGAGGTTACATCAGAGCTTCTAAGAGTACTGGTCTTCTAGATCATCAGAACTAAGTCCAGTGGATGTTTAGAGCTTCTGGTTCTTTCTACTGTCTTGTTTTGCTCAGAATCAGAACTTCTAGAGCACACTTCTTCTTCAGATGCTTCTGATCTTCTAGTACTTTGTTTTTGATAAGAGTTTGTATCTGATAAAACGATCAGATTCCTTTATTGCTATTCAGAGTCCTGCACACTTAGAGAATTTTTGTTAGGGTGCCATTTTTGGTTTCATCCTTTGTTATCATCAAAATCCTGGAATTATATTGTAGAACACATTTTGTTTTTACAATCTCCCCCTTTTTGATGATGACAAAACAATCTTAATTAAGAGATGAAACATTTAGAGATAAGAATATTTAGATCAAATAGACGTGAGCTCCCCCTGAGATAAGTCTAGGAGTTCAGAAGTTCTTACCGGAGCTTCCATGATATGATGTTTCTAGATACTCTTCTGCAAATTTCTAAGTCAAAAAGGATTAGAACCAGTTAAAACAATGTTTGTAGAGTACTGAAAGGATTTAGATATGTTTTCATCAGAGCTGTTTTTAGTTCTCCCCCTTTTTGTCAGAATCAAAAAGACTTAGATAAATGAATGAAAGGCAGATATATATATATATATATATTCAGATAGAAAACACAAACAGCAGAAAGCGAGAACAAACACAACAAAAAGCAACAAGCAAATCAGCAATCAAAAAGAATCCTAGGTGCCTAAGGGTTTGGAGGTGGAGGCATCCTCTGAAGTAGATGGGTCAGCAGATTCTGAATGTTGACATTGACTGAACCCTGTTGATCCAATCTGGCTCGGACTTCTTTCTGCTCCTTCTAAAGATCTTCAAGTGTCTTGAGAACCAGAGGGATAAAGGTGGAAGACTCCCCCTGAGTCAGAGCATCCGGTTCTACCCTATTTGAAGATTCTTCAGCACGACGAGCTTCAGCTTCAGCAGCGGCTTTAGCTTCAGCTTCAGCAGCAACTTTTGCTTCAGCTTCAGCTTCAGCAGCAGCAGCCTCAGCTAGAGCTTTGGCTTCAGCTTCCTTAATTCGTTGCATTTCCTCTTGTCTGGCTTTCTCTTCTGCTTCCTTGCGGGCTCTCTCCTCAGCTTCTCTGGCTAGACGCTCCTGGAGTCTTAGCTCAGCGTCTCTGATGAAGTCGTTTCTGACTTGCTCAAAGAGGCTCTTCAGGTTGAAGGCTTCAGCGGTCATCCAACCAATAACTCTGTTCCAGTGTGTCCTAACAGCTGAGGTATCATCACTGATGCCAGAGTTGATGGTCAGAGACTTGACCTTGTCAACCGAAGCTCCTGCAAACAACATTATTGCTTCCTCTAGGGTTGGCAGGGTATTTTCTGGTTCAAAGGGTGGAGGTGGAGAAGTGGTAGGGCTTAGGTTGAGAGTGGGAGTTTATGGTTCAGCGGATGTATTTGGTGGGTGTGTGTCAGAGTTATTTGGTTCAGAGGGTTAAGGGTCAGATGGTGTTGGGTTTGGTTGTCTGTGGGTGGTGAAGTGACTTCTGGTTTAGGTGTGGTTTGTGTTGGCTATTGTGACGCCAGAGTCTGAGCTTGTAGTTGGGCCAGAGTGGGAGATGAGGGGTCAGAGTGTTCTGTGTCTGATGAAATGTTGAAGTAGGGGGGTGATTTTGGAGAAGAAGATGAAGATGGTGAGGTGGTTTCATTCAGCATTTCTGCGTCAGAAAGAGGTAAGGTGGTGGTGGCAAGGTTAAATTTCTGGGATGGTTGATGAGATGTTCTGGTGGTTGAAGGAGGGGTTTCTGAGTTAGTGTAGATAGGTGTTGGTTGAGGGATATAAGAAGCAATGGGATATGTTTGTGCAGAGGGAGCAAGAGAAACAGACTTACCAGAAGGCCCATGCAGAGGTGCTGGAGGTCTTGATCTGGGGGATTCTCCTAGTCTTGCCTTCTTCGCTTGCTTCGCCTTTTCAAATGGTCCTCGTGGACGCTTCATGAAGTTTGGAGGCTTATGTGGTAGCTGGCTTATGTTAAAGTCTGAGATATCCGCTCCTTCTTTCTTCAGATCATCTAGATAATAAAGGATTACTTCTCGGGGGTCTTCCTTTGAGAACAGATAGAGTCAATTGGGGATCTTCCTCTGATCTTTGAGAGCTTCCCAGGAGGTGTCTAGAGTAGGTTTCAATTTGACTTGATCCAGAATTCCCATGCTCTTCATATTTTTGGCGTTGAGAGGTTTTCCAGTGTCGATCATCACATCATCCATGAGTCTGAGCTTTAACAGGTGGTCCACAAGGCGACTTTCAATCAAAACGTCAGAGATTAGCCTTCCCAGAGGAATGTAGTTTTGGGCTTCATGTTGTTTCTTGTATCTCGTACAGAATCTCTGAGATACTTGAAAAGAAGTGCTGGAAGGCAGAGCTTTAGACCTTTGTGGATGCAGTACAGAATGCACTTTTGGTCTGTGTTGATGTAGTCTGAGGAGTTTGAAGTTGGGCGATGATGGATGGTACCCAGAATGATCTTCAGCCAGACACGGAGGTTCTGATGTAGCTCCTTGTTCTTGGAGAGGTTGCCTTCAGCGTTCTGCTTGAAGATTGTTGGGTTAATCTCATGGGACATGTATTTTGCCCTAGGATTAATGTTGTAGATTCTTCTGCCTCCATCTTTTTCCATGCCCAGAAGAGCAGCAATGGACTTCTCAGTTATCACCATTTTGACTCCCAGAACATAGGAGACAATGAAGTGATCATCAGCATCAGTGAATCTCCAGAGTTCCTTCACTAGATTTGTGTAGACAGGACCATACACGCGTTTGAAGTAATTTACCCAACCTAGATTTCTGAGTTCTTCAGTGAGGTCAATGCCATTTCTTCGCATATTGTCAAAATCCACCAAGGATTCACATAACACTTCCAGTTTCTCAAATGGCGTTGCAAGATTGATGCGAGGCTCACGATCAAGAATGTGAGGCTCTTTGTGGATGGGAGTTGTGACTACACCGGTAACTGCTGGGTTTGGGTTGCTTGAACTTGGAGCTTGTTCGCTTGAATCCATTTGTTGAGAGAAGTTGTAAACAGATTGTTGTTGAGCATCCATGAATGTTGTTGAAATCTGGGATGAAGATGAAGAATGCTGCAGGAATGCCTTGAGAGAGTTGAGCTTGCAGAGGTTTAAGAGTGCGTGAGAGTGAAAAGTGTGCAATGTGTGAAATGAATGTGTTTAAATACCCAAATTAGGGCGCATGCAAAACGACACACAAAATAGAGATTAACACAAAAACCAAGTCAACAAGTTTAGAGGGAAAATGATTACAGCTCATTAATGATGTCTAATCCCAACAGTCAGTACACTACTCGAGGAGATCTCAAGAGACTATTCCTTGATTTCTGCCAGACAGCTGTCTAGAAGTTCCAAGGTCAGACGCAAGGTACTCCACGTGTTTGCTTTATCTGATCTTCAGGAATACCAAGGGATTGGTTCCTGGAGATTTCTAACTCAGATAACTTCTAACTTGGTAGGAGTATCCGAGTCAGAGGCAGAATCCATTGTGTTTACATCAGAATCTCATTTTACAAACTCAGAGGCACATATTATTCAGGGCAATTTTGAATGTTCAGATTCTTTAAGATGAAGAGGAATCTATCTTCAGCTAAGGGTTTAGTAAAGATGTCAGCCCATTGATGATCAGTATCAATGAATTTCAATGTTACTACCCCTTTCTGAACATAGTCTCTGATAAAATGATGTTTTATTTCTATGTGCTTAGTTCTGGAGTGTAAAATAGGATTCTTGCTTAATCAAATGGCAGCAGTATTATCATAGAAGATATGGATGTTACTCTCAAAGACTTGCAGATCCTCTAATTGATTCTTCATCCAGAGCATCTGAGTAGTGCACAAAGATGTTGAGATGTATTCCACTTCTGCAGTAGACAAGGCTATGGTTGATTGTCTTTTGCTGGCCCAGGATATCAGATTCTTTCCCAAGAGCTGACAATTTCCAGATGTACTTTTTCATTCCATTCTATCTCCTGCGTAATCTGTATCACAAAAACCAGATAGTCTATACTCTGATGTTTTCTCATACATCATGCCTAAGTTAGGAGTTCCTTTCAGATATCTGAGAATTCTCTTAACTGTTGTTAAGTGAGATTCTCTAGGATCTGATTGAAATCTGGCACATAGACAAACACTAAATAGAATATCAGGACGAGTAGCAGTCAGGTAGAGAAGGGAGCCTATCATACCACGATAGAGCTTCTGACAAACCTTTTGACTGACTTCTTCTTTTTCAAGAATGCAGGTTGGATGCATGGGTGTCTTTGCAGGTTTGCATTCAGCCATTTCAAATTTCTTCAGAATGTCTTTTATGTATTTACTTTGATGAACGTACGTGACTTCTGAAGTTTGATTGATTTGAATTCTTAGAAAGAACTTTAGTTCTTGCGTTAAGTTCATTTCAAATTCTGCATGCATTAGCTCAGAGAATTCTTGACATACAGAGGCGTTAGCTGAACCAAATATGATATCATCAAAGTATATATGGAATATCATGAGATCATTATTAATGTTTTTACAGAAGAGTGTGGAGTCAACTTTTCCTCTAATAAAATCATGTTCCAGAAGAAAATTACTTAATCGTTCATACCAAGCTCTGGGAGCTTGTTTTAATCCATATAAAGATTTCTTAAGTTTAAAAACATGTTCTGGACACTTTGAATTTTCAAAACCTGGAGGTTGGTTGACATACACTTCTTCTGATATATAACCATTAAGGAATGCGCTCTTGACATCCATTTGATACAATTTGATATAATGATTTATAGCGAATGATACAAGTAAGCGAATAGATTCTAACCTGGCGACTGGGGAAAACGTTTCATTGTAGTCAATACCTTCTTGTTGACTATAACCTTGAGCCACCAGTCGAGCTTTGTTTCTGATAACTTCTCCTTTCTCATTCAGCTTGTTTCTGAACACCCATTTGGTTCCGATAATGTGAGTGCCTCTGGGCTTAGGAACAAGATCCCAGACGTCGTTCTTTGTGAATTGATCTAGCTCTTCTTGCATGGCTAGAACCCAGTCGCTATCTTGAAGTGCCTCATCACAGGAAGTAGGCTCGATCAGAGATACTAGTCCCAGAGGAGTTTCTTCAGGAGTCTTGAAGGTAGACCTAGTTCGGATAGGTTCGTCCTTATTTCCCAGAATCAACTCTTCAGATATGTTGAGGAGATTTTTAGCTTTCTTTGGGATTGTTGGGGAGTTAGTTCCTTCTGAAGTTTGAATGACAGTTGCTTCTGGAGCTTTAATCTTCTCGTCAGAACCTACAAGAGTGATCTCCAGATCTGCAAGTTTCTCAACTAGCTTTGACTTTTCAGGGTCAAGCTTATCATCAAATCTGACATGAATTGATTCTTCCACAATTTTGGTTTCTGTATTGTATACTCTGTAGCCTTTAGAGCGTTCTGAGTATCCTAACATAATACCTTTTTGTGCTTTGGAATCAAACTTGTTCAGATGTTCTTTAGTATTTAAAATAAAACAGGAACATCCAAAAGGATGAAAATAAGAAATGTTTGGTTTTCTTCCTTTACACAGTTCATAGGGAGTCTTCTCTAGAATAGGTCTTATGGAGATTCTATTCTGAATGTAACACGTTGTATTTACAGCTTCGGCCCAAAAGTGCTTAGCCACATTTGTTTCATTGATCATGGTTCTGGCCATCTCTTGGAGTGTCCTATTCTTCCTCTCTACAACTCCATTTTATTGTGGAGTTCTAGGGCAGGAGAAATCATGGGATATTCCATTAGAGTCAAATAATTCCTCAAAAAAATTATTTTCAAATTCCCCACCATGATCACTTCTGACTCTGATGATTTTAGAGTCAAATTCGTTTTGCACTTTGGAACAGAAGCTAGTGAATACAGAGTGAGACTCACTCTTGTGCTTTAAGAATTTTACCCATGCCCAGCGACTGAAATCATCAACAATGATTAGTCCATATTTCTTTCCATTGACTGATGCTGTTTTCACAGGACCAAATAAATCAATGTGAAGAAGTTCCAGAGGCTTAGAGGTAGAAACAATATTTTTCTTTTTGAAAGATGTTTTTTGAAATTTTTCCTTTCTGACATGCTTCACACAGAGCATCTGAAGAAAACTTCAGCTTAGGTAGACCTCTGACTAACTCGAGTTTATTTAGCTGAGATAATTTTCTCAAGCTAATGTAGCCCAAGCGTTTATGTCATACCCATTGCTCTTTGTGAACAGACATCAGACATTTCACATTTTGTTCTTTTAAATCAGAAAGATTTATTTTATAGATATTGTTTTTCCTCTTGCCAGTGAATAGGACAGAACCATTGTTTTGATCTATGGCTTTACATGTTTTTTGTTTAAAGACTACATCATATCCGTTATCACGTAATTGACTTATTGATAACAAATTATGCATTAATCCTTCTACATATAACACATCAGATATAGAGGGAAGAGTACCATTACCAATAGTTCCGGAGCCTCTGATCCTTCCTTTCTGGTCTCCTCCAAAGCCTACGAATCCAGCACCTTTAAGTTCCAGGCTTTGGAACATAGATTTTCTTCCCGTCATGTGTCGCGAGCATCCAGAGTCCAGGTACCATGACTGGTGTTTTAACTCTGCTGCATAAGATATCTGCAACATAAACAATCTTATCCTTTGGTACCCAGAGACTTTTGGGTCCTTTGTGATTAGTTTTTCCAGAGTTTCTTAACACTTTGGGTTTTGTAGCATTATTAAATTGTTGCTCTTGTGTATGTGTATAGTGATATGAAAATGGAGATTTAGGTTGGTCATTAGTAGAAGTTTTATCTTCACTAGGATCATACCCAATTCCTCTTCTATTGTTCTGACTGACTCCATAAATCATGAATGCCATTATACTCCTCCCTATCCCATTTTTCAGAAACTTTTGAAAAGATTTTTTATATTTATAAATTATTTTGTTTGAAGTTTGTGGAGCTTGAGATAACGCTTCTTCAAGTTTTGAGCAATTTTTCTTTGTTGCATCTCTTTCTATTGTCAAAGTTCTGTTTTCATCTTTTAGTTCTAAAATTATTATCTCAAGTTTGCTACATTCTTCTAATGTTTCTTCAAGAACGCCTTTTATAGCTTTAATTTTTTGTTTGAGTTTCTGATATGAGCTGAGAGTTTCAGACAGACATGATTCTAGGTCAGATCGAGAGAGTTCAGAAAATACCTCTTCTGATTCAGATTCTTCATCTGAAGTGTTCTTGGATGTGGTAGCTGTAAGACCCCAATTTTGACCCTAAGATCCCTCATGGCATCATAACATTGCATTTGCAAAGCCTCAAGGATCATAATCATCTTGGTTTCCCTTGCCTTTGAGTGGGACTTCTTGTGAGTGGTTTGAGATCACCAAGCATGCTTGAATTGTATATTATTGCTTTTCTCATTCTATTCACTAACCAAAAGCACAAAAATATGTCACTAATATTTCTTGTTTGTAGCTTGAGCAATCACAAGGCCAAGAGAAGATGAAGGCAAGCATGGAAATGGTTCCCAAAGCTCTCATCCATCAAATATGCCTCCCAAGTATCTCAATTCATCATTTTGATCAAAGCAAGTCAAAGGGTTTGAGGTTTGTCTCCCAAGGAAACCCTAATTCATCTGTTCATCCAACTGTGCCTTGCTCATGAAGCAACCTCAACCCATGATCAAATACAATCAAGGGAAGTTCTTTAATTCATTATTTCATGCATATTTGTACTTATTTGAGTATCCTCAATCATCAGTTCATCAAGATATGAGTTGTGGACTTGAGAAGTGGATCAGTCAATTCATATGACTATTTTGAAATACACTGAGACATAACTTTTTATGTGTTGGTCAAATGGAGATCATCCCAAAATCAAAAATGTTTCTAAGGACAATATGAACAACTTTCATGTTCATCAAAAATTGATTTTAAGCTTGGAAGGTCATCATTCATTCCAAGACATTATGAGGCATTTTGACTGAAACCCTAATTTTGGGTCAACATCCCAAGAACATAACTCATTCATTTTTTATACTTTTAATGTGGGATCAAATGCACTGGAAATCTTAAGATTTCTATGTCAAATGTTATGTTGAACAAAATTTCATAATTGTAACACCTCAAAATTTGCCCTCCTCTTCTTGGGACTAGTTTGACACATTGCATTTCATGTTTTAGAGCATTAGGCATTGCATTTTGCATATCATATGGAAACAAGAAAGTCATCCTCCAAAGTCTTTTCAGAAGATGAGAGGTTACATGATTCAAGCTTGAGGGTCTCTATGAATTGATGATCAACCATCTGAGGGTTTGCACTTCAATTAGGTTTTCCTGATCCTTCAAAGGTCTTGAGCATCATTTTGTTTGCTAGGACATATTACCATCATCATGGTTCTATCATCATCCAGGGTTTCATGGTTCATTCTTAATTTCCTTTGGATTAGGGTTTTGACCTCTGGTCAACCCTAATCAATGACATTCTTTCAACCAGGGCTTCTCAAAGAAATAAGGTATTTGCTGATGATGAGGATCACATGGTCATTATATTGAGCTTACATGAGCTAGGGTTTCATTTCTGAGCAATTTCCCCAAGTGTTAGAGGCTCAAGTGGATCAAAGCATTTCAAGGTCATCTGAGGACCACAAAAGTCAACTGTACAGGATCTGAGGGCTTTGAGTTAGGGAGATGAATTTAAACACCTCAATCATGTTCAAAAAAGCTCCATTTTTCATTTTAAACATCTATCCTGAAGATTTTGAAGTCATGGCAAAAGTTTCCAAAAATGGAAAGTGACCTATAATTTCAAGTTTCCAAAAATGGCAAGTTTTTGGTCCACATTCAACTTGACTTATCAACATCAAAGAAGTTTCAAATGGATTTTTGGTATACAGGAAAGTTGTAGATCTTTGTCTCCCATTTTCAAAAGGTCCTAGATCATGTTCATATGATGATTGGTTGAGAAGTTATGGCCAAATGATCACAAGGTGTGCATGGAAATTCAAAATGGCCTAACTTTTGATACAAAGCTCCAATTTGGTCCATTCTTTTTGCAAAATACTCCTCATGACCAATACCTTTCAAATGAATCATTGCCATGCATGGAAGAGGCTCACATGATCACTTGCTCATACATTTGCAAAATGGAGGGAAATCTAATAATTCAAAATTGTTGAAGATACAAGCAAAATACCATTCAAATATTGATTTTGGTTGATTTTAAGTGGATTTGAAGCTCAGCATGGTACTGTTCACGTGCTACATGGCCATGCTACCTCACTTTTTGCATTTTTGCAAATTGATCCATATTTCCCTAATCTTGATTAATACATGGAAAGTGTGATTAGCAAATTGATTAACAGGGAGTATAAAAGCCAAACCCTAACTGTATTTGCTCATAACAGAATTTCAGATCTAGAATTTTCATTTTCCCTCCATTTTTCTCTCTCTTCGAATCCTTGATTTCTCCACACAAACACCAAATTTCTTTGCATAATCTTGATCACATCCTTCATTGATCAAGACTCAACCTCTGTTTTGGACAATTCAAGCAAGATTCGAGCTATTCAAGTGCATGAACATGGAAATGGAAGTCTGAAATTGAGCAAGATCTAAGAGGATTCAACCGTTCGTTTTGGATTAAAGCTTCAAGACAAGGATATTGGAGTGGATCTGGAACTTTGGAGAGCATGATCACGCGAATTCAGAGCACTGCAATTCCAAGTAGGTTGAAATTGATCCTCTCCTTTTGATGATTTCTTGTGATCATTGTGTAGATCTCAGGTAGTAGAGCATGCTGATATGTTTAGATCTTGATTTGGCTTAGAAATGAGCATGTGGTGATGAATTAAAGTTTTGATGTTGAAAATGTTTTGCTTCGATTCGTGCATGTTAGCATGAATTAGGTTAAATGAACATGATATTTGGATTCCTCTTTGCATGTTGGTTCGAATGATGTACATTTCATCAAATTCTGGAAAGTTTGTTGAAGCTCCGCCGGAGACGGCCGGAGAAGACGGTTGTTTCCGATGTCTGCAACTTCTAGGGTTTATGCCATCTGTATTCCACGTGCTTGCTTATTTGTCCAATCCATTGGCCATGATCCTTTTGACTATGCTTGCGTGTGCGTTGAAATATGATGTGTGTTTGCCATGTCATAAATGAAACGCACCGTTTCATTGTGTTGTGTTGGATGCCTTGTTGTATGCTGAGTATTGCCTGCGTGTGTGAATGGTTGGTTCTCATTTGTTTGACCATGCATGTGTGTACATTGACTGCTTGAGTGGCATGCTGATTGTGTAAGTGATGCTGTGCGTTTTGATTTTTAAATCTTGACCGCTTGATGTACTTTTCGCGCTTGATCCAATGGATGAGTTTAATTCTGGTTTAATTTGAATAATTGTTTTCCCTCCATTTCATTTTAATATTTCAAATATTTTGCTCATCTTTAAAAAATCATAAAAAATAGTAGAATAGTCCAATTTGACTCCAATTTTCTTTCATAGTCTTGTTTTAATGTCTATTATTTTTAGCATTAATTTCATGATTTGTTTGTTGCTGGATTTTTAATTGTGTTTTTTTGATTGAACCTTGTGCCAATTTGATATGCTATGGTCATTGCTTTGTGAAATGTTATGTGTTGATCCAATTGATCTGAATTTTTGCATACTTGATCTTCACATGTGATATGAATTTTTGAGCTTTGGTTTGAATTTTTTATCATATGCTATCATTGGTTTTGACACATGATGATGTAGTGTGACAATTTGTGTCACATTTTGGATGTTGCATTTGTGCATTTTTGTTCACCTATCATTTGAACTCTTCTGGATTTGATTTTTTGCACATTGTTTGTTCATAACATGAGTAGCTTGCATAAAAAATTCTCAAGGCCATTGGATGCATTTCTGTTTTGATTTGGATTTTCCAATTTGGATGTCTACTTTGGTACACTTGCTTGCCTTTGCTTTACATTGATCATTTGATGCCTTTCCTTTTTGAATTGATGTTGGTCCTTTTGAGGGCATTTTATTGAATGTTTGAATGTGCAATATGTGAAAGATTGACTTCTGTTTTGATCATTTGGTTTGGTTTCGGACCTAGTTTTTGTACTAGGGTTTTGTACATGAACTAACCTTGACTTGTGTTTCAGGTTTGGACACTTAGCATTAATGGTTGAGTTGCTCACCTTTTGAGATGAAAATTGGATTGTGTTCTGACTTCTTTGTGTTTTGTAGGGATTTAAGTTGATGTGTTAAGCTCATTGCTTCATTTGATTGCTTGACCATTGTACATTGAGTTGTGTAACAGTTGAATGGTTTCACTGTTTGTTTTCTGATTGGTTGTCTGAGATACTAACTGGTTAGCTTTTGTACAGGTACATTAGTTGCTTGCTAGCTTTGCTTTTCCTTGAGCTTTGGAGTGTGGTTGATACACCACTAAGGTAGTTAGCCTCTTTCTCCATGTAGTCTGGAAGTCCTGTCACCTTTTTGGCAGACATTTTGGCTGAAGTCCTCCTTATGAGGCTGTGATTGTGTTTGTTTACATTTGTGCCAAAGACCTCCAAGTGAGGCATGTTACTTGATAAGTCCTCCTAAGTGAAGAGGCAATTGACAGATAGAAGGGATTAGCAATCAATCCCTTGTTATTCAGTGAGTCGTTCTTTATGCTCGCACTACGTGCTGATGCTCTAGAACATGTACCCAAGATCTTTGTACAGAGTCTGTCAAGTGGAATAGGGTCCCTCTTTCTGGATCCCCACGCTTTCTTTGTCATGAGCTCACCCTGGCCAGGGTTAAGAGCATGAGGTCTGATCCTCATTACCATTTTAATCTGCTCACCCTGACGTTCAATGTCAGTGGTTAAGAGCCCAGTTGATTACCCTTATAGTTTGGCTTGTTTGTCGAGGTTGATATGACCCCTCTTGACTATAGCCTACCCATTGTTTGGGCCTCTTGTATGTATATAGTGTGTGATGCTTGTTCACTTGTGCTGGTGTGTTTATCTGCTTTCCTCTTCTCATCTCCATTTCTGTAGGAGTCGTACGATTAACTTCTGAGGATGTTGAATGTATGTAGAGTTAAGACTTGAGTTGACTCGCTTCCTATGTGAGTCAAGTTCTTGTTAGAGACCTCAACTTAGGGATAATGATTGCATGACAACTATTAGGCTCGAGTCTTAGTTCTCCCTAATAGTTTGTTGTTTCCTTTCCCCTGTTAAGGGGAACTACGTCGCCCTGATTCTCATACCAGATGAGATACGTAGGCAGGAGATCGAGCGAGATCTCTCCGGGAAACCTTTTTGTTTCTTTTGATGTCTTAGCGTCTCTTTTTGTTTGTGTGACAACTATTAGGCTCGAGTCTGATTCTCCCTATTAGTTTGTTGTCTCCTTTCCCCTGTTAAGGGGAACTACGTCGCCCTGATTCTCATACCAGATGAGATACATAGGCAGGAGATTGAGCGAAATCTCTCCGAGCACCCTTTTCTTTTTTTGAGTCATTGTTTGTCCACCCTCTTTTCTTTGTTTTGTGTGTGTTTACCCTTTATTTGTTATCTTCGGTGTGAGTACACGTTGGTTCAGCGTGGGTGTGTGTGGTATGTTCATACCTTGGGATTTCTTCTGTTATCATTTGGGGTTCAGATTGGGGTTCACCTATATTCATTTGGGGTTCACTTGTGATGATGGTTATCATCTTTGGGGTTCATTTGTGACGGTTGTCACTCACTTGGGGTTCATTTGTGATGATGGTTATCATCTTTGGGGTTCATTCGTGACGGTTGTCACTCACTTGGGGTTCATCTTTGGATATTTGGTTACTTTGTTATGGTTCGTGCGGAGAACCTTTTTCTTTGGTGTTCGCTGGTTAGTGTTTGTTTGTTAGGAGTCAGATATAAGTCCATGTATTGGCATTCTGTTTCCTGTTTTTTTCTGTTGTTGTTTGGAGTCGGATATAAGTCCATGAATTGGCATTCTGTTTCCTTGTTTACTTTTGTGTGGAGTCGGATGTAAGTCCATGTATTGGCATTCTGTTTCCTTTGGGGTGTTTCTTTTGACTTCTCAGCGTCTCTTTTTAGTGTTTTGTTTCGGCGTGCGTTAGCCGAGCTACGAGTGCTCTGATTCTTCTCTGGATAGAGAAGATACGTAGGCATAAGACGCGATGTCTTAGCGAGCATGCCTCCCTTCCCCGAACTACGTTGACTCTGATGTTTGTTTCTGACAAACTACGTAGGCCCAGGATGCGACATCCTGCCGAGTCCACTTCCTCCATCTTCTTTCACCTGTTTATCATTCCAGTTTATGCATTTTCTTTGAGCAGTTTATTAGCAACCTTTTTCTATTCTTTTGAGCGTGGATCTCGTCGAGTACGGCGGACGTGAGGGGTGCTAATACCTTCCCCTTGCGTAACCGACTCCCGTACCTTGCAATCTCTGGTCGTAAGACCGTTCCTTTCCCTTTCTTAGGTTAGTCCTACGCTCCCTTTCCGTCATAGGATGAATAGCGTCGGTGGCGGTTCTGTATTTTTTCCGCCGGTTGTTTTTCGCGTTGGGACAGCTGGCGACTCTGCTGGGGACTAAAGTTGACCTCTTGCTGGTCCATCTTCCCTAAGCGAGTCAATCCTAGCGCTCTCTAGGGTAGTTTGGGTTGCTTTTACTGTTTTATTTATTGCATTTATGATTATTATATTGTGATTGTATATATTTGCATATATGTTTGCATGCATCATATTGTCATTGTGCTGGATTCTGGACAGGTGTGGTTCCTTTGATTTGGGGTGGGTGTTCTGAGTGGGGCTAAAACCCAGGCCCGAGTATACACCTAGGATTAGCGTGGTCTCATGTTGCCTCTCATGTTAGGTCAACATGTTTTTGGCAACGTGACATACCACAGCCGGACGAGGTTCTTTTGAGAGAGCCCCTCCTTATGGAGTATCCACTATGGTTGGGTTACCTCTTTGGAGCTGTTGACTTCGGTGACCGTTCTTTCCCGGATCTTTGGTTTAGATGATCTTATGAGAGCTGCAACGGCACACCCGAAAGGGCAAACCCGTTGAGTATCTTGTCCGATTGTCGAGACCATTATCCGTCTTAGGATGACCTTATTAGAATTCACCTATGAGGGGAGGGTTTGATTCCTATAGATACATGTTCTGTTGGTGACTCTTTGATGGTGACTAATGGTTTAATTCTTGATCTGGGTCCTATTTATGAGTTGGATTTATGGATTTATTTCTGGGACGCTGGAGTTCTGTCCGTGGTATTTATCAGCGGGTTCCGTTTATTTCGGATCCCCGGGTTGGATTTGAGGGTACTTGTTCAGAGGATCTTGTTGTTATCCGTTCAGTGATTTTCCTGCGATGATGGTGATGTATCCTATGGTTCCATTTATTTCAGAACCCCGAGTTGGATTTATGGTTACTTGGTCCCTCAGATGGTCGTGATCAGTTCAGAGACCGGAATCCAGTATAGTTGATGTTCAGATGACTTGGAGGATGGCACTATGCATTGCATTCATGCATCTGCATCATTCCCATTTTGCATTCATCTGCATCTAACTCATGTTTATCCGTATGCGGGGTACATCCTTGATTGAGATCCTGGTTGAGAGACGTCCTCACATTTTTTTGCTCTGTATGGTAAAACTAGATGATTGATGTCAGAAGGTTGCTGTCGGATTATTATCCGTCTCGATGAAACCAGGATCGAAAGACAGAGTGTTCCTCATATGGATAGATATTGCATTCATGCATGAGTCATAATAACTTGTTCTCTATTTTGCAGGTGTCAGTTTCTAACGTGTTTGGTTTACTAAGGAATCATTGCTTGTGCACGCAGAGTCATCCCTCGGCACGTAACTCATCCGCACAGATACTTCACCAGACGCAACAAACCTAGACTGATGGATTCCTCCAACGTCGACATTCTCGAGCTGAAAGAGAAGATGAGTGAGTTGATCAACGCCATGCAAGGGTTCACCCTGGGGCAGAAGGCAATCGCCGAGAAGGTGGAGAATGCCATTTTCGCCAAAAGAGAGAAAAAGTCGTCCATTGCTTCTTATAAACAGTCCGTAGAGGTGGTAAAGAGTGGAGAGGCCCCAGGTTGGGGGAAGAGTGATAGATGTCGCGGTGAAGGAAGATAGGTTTGGGATTGGCTATCAGTCGGGCCAAGGCTCGTCTGGACGGAATAGAGGACGTCGTCAGCCGTTCACGTTCACCAGTGCTGGAATGCTAGATCCAGATCACATCTGTGCGGTGGGTGAAGAGATCGACAGTGACTGCGAGCTCGACTCGTGGATAAAACCGTGCGTACCAGGGATGGAGATCCAGAACTGGAAGGCCGAAAAGATCATCACTGTCACTCTGCGTGAAGAGTAATATTTCTGTTTTTCAATTCTGTTTGCATGAAAGCCATACGTTTTGCCCGAAACGTAATGGTCCATTGTAAGGGCCACCTCATGTGTTTCATTTTGCAACATTTGCATCATTAATAAAAGGATGTTTTTCGCATTAAAAGCGGTGTTCCCTGTTTTTCATTTATTTTTGCAGTTTAAAAAAAATACAATAAAAATGGCAATGCTTATTTTCATTTTTCTTCCTTTTAATTTGCTTCGTTCCGACTCTAAAGCAATGCATGAATCAACATTCATGCAGATGCGATCATTCTCCGGATCTCATTGATAACAATCCTGTTACACCCCTATATAACTTCGACAATCCGATCTATCATGCCGAAGAAGAAGGCGAAGAAGATTGTGAACTGCTGGAAGAATTAGCCAGGTTGTTGAAACAAGAGGAGAAGGTGATTCAACCGCACGAGGAGCAAGTCGAGATTGTTAATCTGGGTACCGAGGAGGTCAGAAAGGAAGTAAAAGTTAGGGCCGCTTTGGAGGTGAATGTCAAGAGCATAATGGTAGCATTGTTGAAAGAGTATGTTGATATCTTCGCCTGGTCTTATCAAGATATGCCAGGGTTGGATACCGATATTGTTGTGCACAAGTTGCCATTGAGAGAAGACTGTCCTCCAATGAAGCAGAAGTTGCGCAGAACTCGACCCGAGATGGCCATGAAAATCAAAGAGGAAGTACAGAAGCAGTTGGATGCTGGTTTCCTAGCTGTCACTAATTATCCGCCTTGGGTCGCGAATATTGTGCCGATGCCGAAGAAGAATGGAAAGGTGAGGATGTGTGTGGACTACCGGGATTTGAACAGAGCTAGCCCAAAAGATGATTTCCCATTACCTCACATCGATGTGTTGGTAGATAATACAGCTCAGTTCTCGGTGTTTTCCTTCATGGATGGCTTTTCTGGCTATAATCAAATTAAAATATTGCTAGATGATATGGAGAAAACAACGTTCATCACACCGCGGGGCACTTTCTGCTATAAGGTGATGCCATTCGGTCTCAAGAATGCTGGTGCCACGTATCAAAGGGCCATGGTGACTTTGTTTCATGATATGATTCATCATGAGATCGAATGCTATGTTGATGACATGATAGCAAAGTCCCAAACAGAAGAGGGGCATTTGGTAGACTTGCCCAACTTGTTCGACCGATTGAGACAATTCAAATTGAGGTTGAATCCGAATAAGTGCACTTTCGGAGTGCGGTCCGGTAAGTTGCTGGGGTTTATTGTAAGTGAAAGGGGAATCGAGGTTGATCCTGCTAAAGTAAAAGCAATACAAGAAATGCCTGAACCGAGAACAAAAAAGGAGGTTCGTGGTTTCTTAGGTAGATTGAACTACATTTCACGGTTCATATCTAATCTAACAGCCACGTGTGAACCCATATTCAAGTTGTTGAGAAAAGATCAAACGGTCAGGTGGAATGATGATTTCCAAACGGCATTTGAAAAAATAAAAGAATATTTGCAGGAGCCTCCGATTCTGATGCCTCCTGTGGAGGGACGACCGTTAATCCTGTACTTGACAGTCCTCGAGGGGTCTATGGGGTGTGTACTGGGGCAGCATGACGAGTCTGGTCGAAAAGAGCATGCAATTTACTACCTTAGCAAAATTTTTACCGATTGTGAAACAAGATATTCACTGCTCGAGAAAACTTGTTGCGCTTTGGCATGGGCTGCTCGCCGACTAAGACAGTATATGCTGGTTCATACCACTTTGTTGATTTCCAAGATGGATCCGATCAAGTACATATTTGAGAAGCCAGCATTGACCGGACGGGTTGCGGGATGGCAAATGATTTTGACTGAATACGGTATCCAGTACACTTCTCAAAAAGAAATCAAGGGGAGTGTATTGTCTGATTACCTCGCCCAGCAACCCATTGAGGATTATCAACCGATGAAATTTGAGTTCCCTGATGAGGATATCATGTTTCTCAAATCGAAAGATTGTGAGGAACCTATCCCGGAGGAGGGGCCTGATCCTGAATCCGAATGGATTTTGATGTTTGATGGGGCCGTTAACGTGAATGGTAGTGGAGTTGGTGTTGTTTTGGTTACGTCGAAGGGATCCCACATTCCTTTTGCTACCCGGTTAACGTTTGAATGCACCAACAATGTGGCTGAATATGAATCTTGTATCTTGGGGGTCGAAGAGGCGATTGATATGCAAATCAAGAACCTTGTCATTTATGGAGATTCAGCTTTGGTTGTGAACCAGGTTAACGGGAAATGGTATACGCATCAATCTCATTTAATTCCATACCGGGATTATACGAGGAGGTTGTTGACGTTTTTCACCAAGGTGGAATTACACCATGTGCCGAGAGAAGAAAATCCTTTGGCAGATGCTCTAGCTACTCTGGCCGCTCTGATTAAAGTGTAGTGGTGGAATCAATTCCCTAGTGTTGAGGTGGGACGATTGGATAGACCGGCTTATGTGTTTGCTGTCGACACAGTGCCTGATGATGAAAAGCCGTGGTATTATGATATCAAGCGGTATCTGGAGATCCAAGAGTATCCCGAGGGAGCGTCTAAGAAGGACCGAAAGACTCTGAGGAGGTTGGCCATGGCATTCTATCTGAACAAAGATGGGGTCTTGTACAAGAGAAATTTTGATTGGGTTTTGCTCAGATGTGTCGATGACAAAGAAGCAAGCCAATTGATGAAAGAAGTGCACGAGGGGTCGTTTGGTACCCATGCCAGTGGGAATGCGATGGAGAAAAAGTTGCTAAGGGCTGGATATTACTGGATGACAATGGAGGCTCAGTGTTTCAACTTCGTGCGGAAATGTCATAAATGCTAGATTTATGCTGAGAAGGTGCATGTGCCTCCAAATCCTTTGAGTTTAATGTCGTCTCTGTGGCCGTTTGCTATGTGGGGCATTGATATGATTGGGAAGATCGAGCCTACGACTTCGAATGGGCACCGGTTCATATTAGTGGCTATTGATTACTTCACCAAGTGGGTGGAAGCGTCCTCTTATGCAAACGTGACAAAACAGGTCGTAGCCAGGTTCCTGAAAAGAGACATCATTTGCAGATATGGGGTTCCCGAAAGAATCATTACTGATAATGGTTTTAATCTCAACAACAAGATGATGGCAGAACTGTGCCGGGAGTTCAAGATCGAGCATCACAATTCTTCTCCTTATCGTTCGAAGATGAATGGGGCGATCGAGGCGGCTAATAAGAATATTAAGAAGATTGTGCAGAAAATGGTCGTGACCTATAAGGATTGGCATGAGATGTTGCTGTTTGCATTGCACGGGTATCGTACCTTAGTGCGTACCTCTACTAGGGAAACGCCTTTCTCGCTTGTGTATGGGATGGGAGCTGTGCTACCAGTTGAGGTCCAGATTCCGTCATTGAGAGTCCTGATGGATGGGAATTTGGAAGAGGCTGAATGGGTAAAAACTCGGTATGAAGAGTTGAGCCTGATTGAGGAAAAGAGGCTGGCGGCCATTTGTCATGGGCAGTTGTACCATCAGCGTATGAAGCGTGCTTTTGACTGAAAGGTGCGACCTCGTGTGTATCATGTGGGAGATATGGTGTTGAAAAGGATCCTTCCTCCTCAGAACGATCGTCGGGGCAAGTGGACACCCAATTATGAAGGTTCATTCGTGGTCAAGAAGGTTTTCTCTGGCGGAGCCTTGTTGTTGACGACCATGGATGGTGAGGATTTTCCATCCCCGGTGAATGCGGACGCAGTTAAAAAATACTTTGTATAAGAGACCCATTGGACGAAAAGAATAAAATAGTCCAGGCAAAAATGGGCATCCCGGCGAACCGAAAAAAAAAATGAATGAAAAAAGGTTCGGGAAAAAATTAGGGATAAAAAGGAAAAAACCTGTACACCCGGCAAGTCGAAAACCCCACAAGGGCGGCTTGGGAAAAAAAGGGTATCCCAGTGGACTGAAAACCCGAAAGGGCGGTCCAGGCAAAAAAGGGAATGAAACGAACAACTGCGTCTAGCATGATCGTTTGTACTTTGATTAAGACATCTGGATAATCCCCGGCAGAGATCGGTCGGAAGCGTCTTGTTCAGAAGGCAGAAAGTACGGAGAGTCTTGAGGACATATGGGTTGTAACCGGGTTGGAACTCGATGAGATCATGGGTTCACATTGCCATTAGGATAGATTTTTTCTTTTGTGCGCAATTACCTCTTTTCAGGGATTGCTTCCTGTGTACTGCTCAGTTATGAGCCACCTTTTTCCATCAATAAAATGCATATTCAGTCAAATAATTTTGTTTTTGTTTTCATTACCGCTTTGATTGCAAAAACATCCGTTTATTTTGATAAAGAATCTTTGCATTTTGAAACATAAAGGTCCCTTCCAATGCATGTTTATAGGATTGAAAACCCGAAATCTTATTCGGAAGGTCGAATGACCTAGGTGTTGAAATTTTGGCACGCCTGGGGCACGTTTTTATCTAACGATCTCTTTTGCAGGTGCTGTTGGTTATTTTCACTCACTTGTAGGTTGTGAAGTGAAGCATTTCTTTTGACAAAAGATTCCTTTGAAGTCCAATCAGGGACAAGGATTTGTAGAATGGTGCAGAGACGGCGAGAGAAGTGCGACGATCCTAGAGGGTTAATCAAGAAGACTCTTCAAAGTTTGAGGACTGGAAGTAGGGAGAAGTCGAGAATACAAGATGGTGAATCGAAAAGACCGGATGAGTCCAGAAGCTCTCAAAAGTGGAAAGTTGACACTGTGGTTAGATGGTGAATACCAGGGTTCGACGAGTTGACGGGTGTTCCGTGTCAAATATTTTGTATCTCCTCAGCGGGTTCGAGGTCGGTGTTTCTTCGGCAGCCAGGCCTGAAGTTTGCTGTTTCCCCTAGCAGGGTTGAGATTGTTATTTCCCCAGCAGGTCTGAAGGTTGCTGTCTCCCCGGAAGGGGTGTGCGTTGGTAGTTTTCCCCAGCAAAGTCCCTAAGCGGATCAGGTTCAGTGGAGGTCATCCCCAGTAAGGGTTATCCTTTCCCCAGCAGCAGTGCTATTCCCCAACAAGATTGGAAATTGGAGTGATATCGAGTTCCTCAGCAGAGTTGCTTGTGCCGTCCCCCGAGGGGGATATTTTTTATGCATTCATCATTTAGAGAAGCATAGCATATTGCATAGCAAATTGCGTAGCATTTCCATGGTTATGGAGCATTACGCTGTAAAACTCATGCATCAGCATTGCAAGCATAAGCTAGTCTCAAGTCGTGGTTACCGTTTGAGAATTGGTTTAGCTGGTTGGTGAAGATGTTACTCTGAGGAGTTTAGCATCGTGGCGTTGAATCAACAGTATTCCCAAGTTGTGCGATATTGGAGAAAAAAATTCCATCGTGCGGAGATGGAAGTTGGAAGATGTTACTCTGAGGAGTTTAGCATCGTGACGTTGGATCAACAATATTCCCCAGTAGCGCGATATTGGAGGAAGAGTTTCCGTCGGACGGAGATGGAAATGAAGATCGGAGAATGTTACGTGATCAGCGCGAAAATTAGGGTTCAAATGGAGAAAAGGAAGTGCTGGGCATTTTCTGGAGAACGGGGTTCAACTGGAGACTGGAATTGAAGATTGTATCCGGGATGAGGTCCTCAGGATTGTCTTCTGATCATGTGTCACCTTAGACTTTGGCTGAGGCCAACAGAAGTCGTTATGGGTGTCTTCTGAGGAAGAAATGCACATGTTACCTTCCTGTTGTGAAGGTGTACCCTCTGGTATGTCGCCATCAGAGTGGTGTTTGGTGTTATTTCCGACGTTGCCAGCGGAATTAGCACGGGAAAATGGAGAACGGGGTTCAAATGGAGAAAAGGAGACACGGGGTGTTTTCTGGAGAATGGGGTTCACAACGACGATCGCGAGTTATCGTCAGGTGACTGGGGTTCAAATGGAGAACTGGGTTCATTGTTTGGCAACAAGAGTGACATGAAGTTGTCGGGGTTCAAATGCGGTGATCGGGGATCATCCGCGCGGAAGAAAATATTTGTTTTGGGGTTCAAGAAAAGCATAAAAAAATCAAAGAAGTTTTGGGATTCAAGAAAAGCAAAATAATAATAATAATTCCCAGCGGAGCGTAAATTGTTCGTTTGTTCTTTGTATTCAACCACTCTTCACCCTGATCATCTGAAAGCCGAGGCTGTTCATATCGACAGGTTTACAGTGGATTGAATAGGGGCAGCTGTAACACCTCAAAATTTGCCCTCCTCTTCTTGGGACTAGTTTGACACATTGCATTTCATGTTTTAGAGCATTAGGCATTGCATTTTGCATATCATATGGAAACAAGAAAGTCATCCTCCAAAGTCTTTTCAGAAGATGAGAGGTTACATGATTCAACCCTGAGGGTCTCTATGAATTGATGATCAACCATCTGAGGGTTTGCACTTCAATTAGGGTTTCCTGATCCTTCAAAGGTCTTGAGCATCATTTTGTTTGCAAGGACATATTACCATCATCATGGTTCTATCATCATCCAGGGTTTCATGGTTCATTCTCAAGTTCCTTTGGATTAGGGTTTTGACCTCTGGTCAACCCTAATCAATGACATTCTTTCAACCAGGGCTTCTCAAAGAAATAAGGTATTTGCTGATGATGAGGATCACATGATCATTATATTGAGCTTACATGAGCTAGGGTTTCATTTATGAGCAATTTCCCCAAGTGGTAGAGGCTCAAGTGGATCAAAGCATTTCAAGGTCATCTGAGGACCACAAAAGTCAACTGTACATGATCTGAGGGCTTTGAGTTGGGGAGATGAATTTAAACACCTCAATCATGTTCAAAAAAGGTCCATTTGTCATTTTAAACATCTATCCTGAAGATTTTGAAGTCATGGCAAAAGTTTCCAAAAATGGAAAGTGACCGGTAATTTCAAGTTTCCGAAAATGGCAAGTTTTTGGTCCACATTCGACTTGACTTATCAACATCAAAGAAGTTTCAAATGGATTTTTGGTGAACATGAAAGTTGTAGATCTTTGTCTCCCATTTTCAAAACGTCCTAGATCATGTTCATATGATGATTGGTTGAGAAGTTATGGCCAAATGATCACAAGGTGTGCATGGAAATTCAAATTGGCCTAACTTTTGATACAAAGCTCCAATTTGGTCCATTCTTTTTGCAAAATACTCCTCATGACCAATATCTTTCAAATGAATCATTGCCATGCATGGAAGAGGCTCACATGATCACTTGTTCATACATGTGCAAAATGGAGGGAAATCTAATAATTCAAAATTGGTTGAAGATACAAGCAAAATACCATTCAAATATTGATTATTGGTTGATTTTAAGTGGATTCGAAGCTCAGCATGGTACTGTTGACGTGCTACATGGCCATGCTACCTCACTTTTTGCATTTTTGCAAATTGATCCATATTTCCCTAATCTTGATTAATACATGGAAAGTGTGATTAGCAAAGTGATTAACAGGGAGTATAAAAGCCAAACCCTAACTGTATTTGCTCATAACAGAATTTCAGATCTAGAATTTTCACTTTCCCTCCATTTTTCTCTCTCTTAGAATCCTTGATTTCTCCACACAAACACAAAATTTCTTTGCATAATCTTGATCATCATCCTTCATTGATCAAGACTCAACCTCTGTTTTGGACAATTCAAGCAAGATTCGAGCTATTCAAGTGCATGAACATGGAAATGGAAGTTTGAAATTGAGCAAGATCTAAGAGGATTCAACCGTTCATTTTGGATTAAAGCTTCAAGACAAGGATATTGGAGTGGATCTGGAACTTTGGAGAGCTTGATCACGCGAATTCAGAGCACTGCAATTCCAAGTATGTTGAAATTGATCCTCTCCTTTTGCTGATTTCTTGTTATCATTGGGTAGATCTCATGTAGTATAGCATGCTGATATATTTAGATCTTGATTTGGCTTAGAAATGAGCATGTGGTGATGAATTAAAGTTTTGATATTGAAAATGTTTTGCTTCGATCCATGCATGTTAGCATGAATTAGGTTAAATGAACATGATATTTGGATTCCTCTTTGCACGCTGGTTCGAATGATGTACATTTCATCAAATTCTGGAAAATTTGTTGAAGCTCCGCCGGAGACGGCCGGAGAAGACGGTTGTTTCCGCCGTCTGCAACTTTTAGGGTTTATGCCATTTGTATTCCACGTGCTTGCTTATTTGTCCAATCCATTGGCCATGATCCTTTTGACTATGCTTGCGTGTGTGTTGAAATCTGATGTGTGTTTGCCATGTCATAAATGAAACGCATCATTTCATTGTGTTGTGTTGGATGCCTTGTTGTATGCTGAGTATTGCCTGCGTGTGTGAATGGTTGGTTCTCATTTGTTTGACCATGCCTGTGTGTACATTGACTGCTTGAGTGGCATGCTGATTGTGTAAGTGATGCTGTGCGTTTTGATTTTTAAATCTTGACCGCTTGATGTACTTTTCGCGCTTGATCCAATGGATGAGTTTAATTCTGGTTTAATTTGAATAATTGTTTTCCCTCCATTTCATTTTAATATTTCAAATATTTTGCTCATCTTTAAAAAATCATAAAAAATAGTAGAATAGTCCAATTTGACTCCAATTTTTTTTCATAGTCTTGTTTTAATGTCTATTATTTTTTAGCATTAATTTCATGATTTGTTTGTTTCTGGATTTTTAATTGTGTTTTTTTGATTGAACCTTGTGCCAATTTGATATGCTATGTTCATTGCTTTGTGAAATGCTATGTGTTGATCCAATTGATCTGAATTTTTGCATACTTGATCTTCACATGTGATATGAATTTTTGAGCTTAAGTTTGAATTTTTTATCATATGCTATCATTGGTTTTGACACATGATGATGTAGTGTGACAATTTGTGTCACATTTTGGATGTTGCATTTGTGCATTTTTGTTCACCTATCATTTGAACTCTTCTGGATTTGACTTTTTGCACATTGTTTGTTCATAACATGAGTAGCTTGCATAAAAAATCTCAAGGCTATTGGATGCATTTCTGTTTTGATTTGGATTTTCCAATTTGGATGTCAACTTTGGTACACTTGCTTGCCTTTGCTTTACATTGATCATTTGATGCCTTTCCTTTTTGAATTGATGTTGGTCCTTTTGAGGGAATTTTATTGAATGTTTGAATGTGCAATATGTGAAAGATTGACTTCTGTGTTGATCATTTGGTTTGGTTTCGGACCTAGTCTTTGTACTAGTGTTTTGTACATGAACTAACCTTGACTTGTGTTTCAGGTTTGGACACTTAGCATTAATGGTTGAGTTGCTCACCTTTTGAGATGCAAATTGGATTGTGTTCTGACTTCTTTGTGTTTTGTAGGGATTTAAGTTGATGTGTTGAGCTCATTGCTTCATTTGATTGCTTGACCATTATACATTGAGTTTTGTAACAGTTGAATGGTTTCACTGTTTGTTTTTTGATTGGTTGTCTGAGATACTAACTGGTTAGCTTTTGTACAGGTACATTAGTTGCTTGCTAGCTTTGCTTTTGCTTAAGCTTTGGAGTGTGGTTGATACACCACTAAGGTAGTTAGCCTCTTTCTCCATGTAGTCTGGAAGTCCTGTCACTTTTTTGGCAGGCATTTTGGCTGAAGTCCTCCTTATGAGGCTCTGATTGTGTTTGTTTACATTTGTGCCAAAGACCTCCAAGTGAGGCATGTTACTTGATAAGTCCTCCTAAGTGAAGAGGCAATTGACAGATAGAAGGGATTAGCAATCAATCCCCTGTTATTCAGTGAGTCGTTCTTTATGCTCGCACTACGTGCTGATGCTTTAGAACATGTACCCAAGATCTTTGTACAGAGTCTGTCAAGTGGAATAGGGTCCCTCTTTCTGGATCCCCACGCTTTCTTTGTCATGAGCTCACCCTGGACAGGGTTAAGAGCATGAGGTCTCATCCTCATTACCATTTTAATATGCTCACCCTGACGTTCAATGTCAGTGGTTAAGAGCCCAGTTGATTACCCTTACAGTTTGGCTTGTTTGTCGAGGTTGATATGACCCCTCTTGACTAAATCCTACCCGTTGTTTGGGCCTCTTGTATGTATATAGTGTGTGATGCTTGTTCACTTGTGCTGGTGTGTTTATCTGCTTTCCTCTTCTCATCTCCATTTCTGTAGGAGTCGTACGATTAACTTCTGAGGATGTTGAACGTATGTAGAGTTAAGACTTGAGTTGACTCGCTTCCTGTGTGAGTCAAGTTCTTGTTAGAGACCTCAACTTAGGGATAATGATTGCATGACAACTATTAGGCTCGAGTCTTAGTTCTCCCTATTAGTTTGTTGTTTCCTTTCCCCTATTAAGGGGAACTACGTCGCCCTGATTCTCATACCAGATGAGATACGTAGGCAGGAGATCGAGCGAGATCTCTCCGGGCAACCTTTTTGTTTCTTTTGATGTCTCAGCGTCTCTTTTTGTTTGTGTGACAACTATTAGGCTCGAGTCTGATTCTCCCTATTAGTTTGTTGTCTCCTTTCCCCTGTTAAGGGGAACTACGTCGCCCTGATTCTCATCCCAGATGAGATACGTAGGCAGGAGATTGAGCGAAATCTCTCCGAGCACCCTTTTCTTTTTTTGAGTCATTGTTTGTCCACCCTCTTTTCTTTGTTTTGTGTGTGTTTACCCTTTATTTGTTATCTTCGGTGTGAGTACCCGTTGGTTCAGCGTGGGTGTGTGTGGTATGTTCATACCTTGGGATTTCTTCTGTTATCATTTGGGGTTCAGATTGGGGTTCACCTATATTCATTTGGGGTTCACTTGTGATGATGGTTATCATCTTTGGGGTTCATTTGTGACGGTTGTCACTCACTTGGGGTTCATTTGTGATGATGGTTATCATCTTTGGGGTTCATTCGTGACGGTTGTCACTCACTTGGGGTTCATCTTTGGATATTTGGTTACTTTGTTATGGTTCCCGCGGAGAACCTTTTTCTTTGGTGTTCGCTGGTTAGTGTTTGTTTGTTAGGAGTCAGATATAAGTCCATGTATTGGCATTCTGTTTCCTGTTTTTTTCTGTTGTTGTTTGGAGTCGGATATAAGTCCATGAATTGGCATTCTGTTTCCTTGTTTGCTTTTGTGTGGAGTCGGATGTAAGTCCATGTATTGGCATTCTGTTTCCTTTGGGGTGTTTCTTTTGACTTCTCAGCGTCTCTTTTTAGTGTTTTGTTTCGGCGTGCGTTAGCCGAGCTACGAGTGCTCTGATTCTTCTCTGGATAGAGAAGATACGTAGGCATAAGACGCGATGTCTTAGCGAGCATGCCTCCCTTCCCCGAACCACGTTGACTCTGATGTTTGTTTCTGACAAACTACGTAGGCCCAAGATGCGACATCCTGCCGAGTCCACTTCCTCCATCTTCTTTCACCTGTTTATCATTCCAGTTTATGCATTTTCTTTGAGCAATTTATTAGCAACCTTTTCCTATTCTTTTGAGCGTGGATCCCTTCGAGTACGGCGGACGTGAGGGGTGTTAATACCTTCCCGTTGCGTAACCGACTCCCGTACCTTGCAATCTCTGGTCGTAAGACCGTTCCTTTCCCTTTCTTAGGTTAGGCCTGCGCTCCCTTTCCGTCATAGGATGAATAGCGTCGGTGGCGGCTCTGTATTTTTCCCGCCGGTTGTTTTTCGCGTTGCGACAATAATCTCAAAGGAAATACATGTGATAATGCAAAACATTATAGGTCACTTTGGACAAAATGCATTGAAAGGCAAAAAAATGAATGAGGGGCTTCTTCATAAAATTTAAGTCCATTTTGGTTCAAATGATTCAAAATTTAAGTCCATTTTGATTGGCTTGAAAAGATCTACAACTTTCATGTTGGAAGTTTTTTTATTTGAAGCTTGCATCATCAAAACAGAGGGGCTTGAAGTTGGTTCAATTTGGCAAAATTCTCAAAGGCATGTTTTGCACTATAAACTTCATGGCCTGTTTTCATAAATTTCCACATTCCAAATGATTTTTGGTCCAACATAACATTTGTTCCTTATGTCAAGACCTCTCCAACCATTACCCACATGCCTATGTTTCAATTTTTCAAGTGGCATTTTCGAAGAGGTGAAGTTTTTGGCATAATTGTGCATAACATGTTGAAACTCATTACATAAGCCATTGCATTGCCATTTGCACGTCCAAATCCATTTGATTGATCATCAGCATGCAAATGCAATTGAGTTTGGGCCTTCTACATGATCATGCAAGCCCATGCAAAGAATATCCACTTGCCATGCACACGAGTTTTTCCTTGCCTTGCCTCCAATTCAGCTATAAATAGACATGTTATGCTTCATAATTCTTCAACCTAAAGGCGCCTGATATGCTGCACAACTGAATCCATAGCCATTACCAAAGGAACTAGTTCACATTTCATAAAATTTTCAGATCTGAAATTCAACTGAATTTGGTTGAATATTTAGATCTAAAGTTCCTAGACCTTTCTTATATGATCCATTGAACTTCTGTTTTGCAAAAGGAAGCAAGGAAAAGAGCTCAAATCTTCACAATCCAAAGGTATGGTCCAACTGGTTTTTGCTTCGAATCTCCTTGTTCCATGATCTATTTTCCTGGCCAATGTGTTTTCTGAAGTCCTCACCTGTGAGGCAAGCCAGTGGTGCCTTTGATTTTATGTTTTGATGAATTTCAGTTCATGTACCTGGATTTTCCAACTCTGATTTCTCACTCCATAGAAACTTTGAGTACAATCCAAGGTTACAGGGGTGATGTACATCACCCCAGCTTTCCAATGATATGAGGATCGCTCATTTTTATTAAGTTTTTAAAACCTGCAAATGTCACAGGAAAATGCATGCTCGTCGGAGAAGACAGTGGTGTACACCACTTTCTCTTGCCAGATTGAATCTAGACCCTTGGATGCAGCTCACACGTTTTAATCTCAGCGATGCGTTTGGTTTACTTTCAATAATGCTGGATGTTTCTCATTGACTTGGACTTACCATGAGCGCGCGCCTGAGGATCTTAGGATTGGCCACGTCAATTAATGAGATTCAATCCAACGTTCCCCGATTTTTGCTATTTTCTAATTTCTGATTTTATTTCTTTTATTTCCTTTAATTTCAAACATTCATAACTTCTTCATTTTTAATCCAAAAAATATGGGACCAATTGCATTCTTCTCCATTTAAATTCTAGTTTCTAAAAATGATTTTTAATATTTTTTATTTCATCATTTGATATTTTTTGTGAATTTTCTTTTTTCTGGTTATTTTTAATTCATTTTAAATAGTTTTCAATATTCAAAAAATACAAAAATATTTTCCTAACCTATTTGAATGATGATGGATGTATGAAAAATATTCTCATCAATTTTCTAATTGTTTTTGAGATTTATTTCAGATTTTAGTTCAATTATGTTATTTTTATTCATTTTGAATTGATTAAAAATAGTTTCTGACTTTTAAAAATGCTGAAATTTTTTGTCAAACTTTGTTTGACCTTGTTGAACTTGGGATAAATCACTTGGACCTTTCAAGGTTTATTTGAAGTGATTTTGAAGTTTGACCTTTCTTTATTATTTTAATTCAAGTTTATTTTGAATATTAAAAATGCCAAAAATATTTTGTTCATTTCTTGACTTCCAATCTTCATCTCATTTCTGTTTTTGATTGTTTGACCATGATCCTCAATGTCATTGGTCAACACTTGTTGATTGGTACATTTTATTTCATTTAATGCACTTTATTCTTTCCTTTTCCGTTTTCCATTATTCATCTTCTTCTTCTTCTTTCTTCTTTTTGATCAATGAGCTGAAGGTTGATAAGTTAGCATTGATTAGGGAGGTTTAATCTTCCTTGATTCAAATCTAGTTCATCTTGATCAAATGATCAAGTGAATGGCTTTGCATTAAGGATAGGTTGCTTCCTAAATCATGCAAAAGACTTAAACCAATACAAGATCAATTCTCTTTTTTTCTTTTGGCATGGCAAGTTGTTGGAACTTGGATCACTAATCAAGACTTCTAACTTGTGTTGTTTGCCTACATTATTATTGATCGGCCTCAGATAGTTGTGACTTCTACATAAGTCCAATTACGATTGCTTAACATAGCGCTAAATTTGCCTTATGGCACACTAATTACTAACATTAACCATTATCCATTAACATTTACTTTTTACTCTTTACATTTATGCAATTTATTATTCTTGTACATATTATCCATTTGCTTTTTTTTTCCTTTGCTCACTTGAGCAAATGTTTATGTTAATGCAATTTACCTTTTGCTCACTTGAGCACATAATTGTGTATATACTTTTGTGTTTGTGTTTTGTTTGTTTGTTGTGGATCAAATGAAAAAAATGGAGAAATGGACTTAGACTTTAGGACTTTACCCAAGCTAATGGAGTTTGAAGAGCAACTAGGCCTCATGCCTTTAGAGTGCTTAAATGTCAAAGAGCAACTTGGCCTCATGCCTTTAGAATGCTTAAAGCTTGAAGATGAACATTGAAAGGACCATACTCTAAAATCCCTCTTGTCCATTCTTTGATTATTAATAGAACCTTTTGATGTGTGTATTTTTTGTGCTAGGCGTAGCGGGGTATTCGTTACCATTAGAGATATTGACTAACTCCAAGGTAAATCATACAAGTCGAGTCGCCACCGGACTTCTATTTATCCAAAGGAATGGTTAGAAAGCGAACAAAAACCTAAAAGTTTTAACAAAAACTAGTAAAAGAGAAACAGAGATCTGGGTAAGGGGGTTGGTTATGTAATGGGAAGGTGTTAGGCACCCAAAACATCCTAGGTACTCCTAGGGAGCCCTTTTCATACTTGTTGTAAGGTTGTTGTTTTGTGAAAATTTGTTTGTGCAAACATGATTGAAGAGATGAGAAGAGAATATACAAGCTAATTTACATTTTGTTTGGATGGATGAACCCATTGCCTACGTACCATCTTAAAAAAGATTAGGATCAAAACCTCGTAGTTCGGGATAAAAATCTTAAAACAAGTTGGTGAATTGATTGGTCCAAAAGCCTTAAGGTCTTTTGTTATCTAAGGGAGAAAACTCAACCTAAAACCACAAATCCACCATGTGAGGATAACTTCAACATGCTAGTGAGGGGTTTACCCTATAATAAGCATGGAAGACTCATTGTCCATCACTAAGGATATAGGTGAGTATTACATCTACCACAAAGATAACTCAAACCTAATAGCTAAAGGTTATGAAAAAATTTTGATTAGAAAGTGGCCATTGAAACCACAAAAACACATTTGAATGGGTTATATTTACCAATTAGAAGTATATACAAAATGGTCAAAGTGGACTTAAAGATTCAATTCAAAATAAGTGTTATGAAAAGAAAGTTTGAAAATCAAAATCATAAGGCTTAGGTTTCTAATGTTTGAAAACAATGGTTAAATGTTTGCTCAAAAATTTTGGCTTGGGTTAGAGTGGAGGGAAGAAGAAGAAGGGCTAAAGTCCTAAGCAAAGCAAAAGGTGAGGGATAAAGAAACAAAACCACAATGGAGTTCCTCTCTTGAGATCATATAGATGATCCAAGTAGCTCCCATCCTTTGGAATAGGCAATCACAATAATAGTAAGCTCAAGCAATCAAGCAAGTCTCTTAAGAGATCTCCAATGTATCTTGTATCTTTCATTTTGGATGAGCATGGCAATGGTCCTTCAATTTGAGCTCATAGAATCCCCTAGCACAAAAGCACACACATCAAAAGTTCCATGAAATAAATCAATAATGGACAAGAGTGAGTTTAGAGATTTGGTCCTTTTAATCCATCTTCATCATTAAGGTCCTTTTTACTCCAATTTTTGCATAGGGAAAGTCCTAGAATCTAAGTCCATTTCTTCATTCTTTGCATAGGGGAAGTCCTAGAATCTAAGTCCATTTCTTTGCATTTTGTCCACAACAATCAAAACAATACACAAGCACAATAGTATATACACAATTATATGCTCAAGTGAGCAAAAGGCAAATGACATTAACATAAACATGTACTTAAGTGAGCAAAGAGAAAAGCAAATGGATAAAATGTGCAAGAATAGTAAATTGCATAAAAGTAAAATGCATAAAGTAAATGTTAATGGTTAATGGTTAGTGTTAGTAGTTAGTGTGCCATTAGGCAAATTTAGCGCTATGTTAAGCAATCGTAATTGGACTTATGTAGAAGTCGCAACTATCTGAGGCCGGTCAATAATAATGTAGGCAACAACACAAGTTAGAAGTCTTGATTAGTGAACCAAGTTCCAACAATTTGCCATGCCAAAAAGCAAAAGAGAATTGATCTTGTATTGGTTTAAGCCTTTTGCACAATTTAGGAAACAACCTATCCTTAATGCAAAGCCATTCACTTGATCAATTGATCCAGATGAATTAGATTTGGATCAAGGAATATTAAGGCTTCCTAATCAATGCTAACTTATCAACCTTCAACTCATTGATAAAAAAAAACGAAAAAAAGGAAGAAGAAGGAGGAGATGAATAATGGAAATAAAATGGCAAAAGTAAGAATGCATTAAATGAGAATAAAATGTACCAATCATATGTATTGACCAAATGACATTGAAAGTCAAGGTCAATCAATGTGAAATCAGAAGTGAGATGAAGATTGGAGATCAAACAATAAGCAAAATATTTTTGGCATTTTCAATATTAAAATAAACTTGAATTAAAAATAAAAATAAGGTCAAACTTCAAAATCACTTCAAATCAACCTTGAAAGGTCCAAGTGATTTATCATAAGTTCAACAAGGTCAAACCAAGTTTGACAAAAAATTTCAGCATTTTTAAAAGTCAGAAACTATTTTTAATCAATTAAAAATGAATAAAAATAACCTAATTGAACTAAAATCTCAAATAAATCTCAAATCAATTAAAAAATTGATAAGAATATTTTTCATAGATTGATCATCATTCAAATAGGTTAGGAAAATATTTTTGTATTTTTTGAATATCAAAAACTATTTAAAATGAATTAAAAATAACCAGAAAAGAGAAAATTCACAAAAAATATCAAATGACAAATTAAAAAATATTAGAAATCTATTTAAGAAACTAGAAATTATTTGGAGACTAATGCAATTGGTCCCATATTTTTTGGACCAATAATAAAAGAGATATGAACTTTTGAAATGAAATGAAATTAAAATAATAAAAATGGAAAATGAAATCAAAATTAAAAAAAAAAAAGAAGCAAAAAGCGTGAGCCATTGGATGAAGATTCATTAATTGACGTGGATCATCACACGGCCTAGAAGCGCGCGTTCACCATGCACCTTGGTCAACTGAAACACACCAAGCCTTTAAATAAGTCATAATAACGGACGCGTGAGATTCATTCTGGAAACAGGAATGGACGCTCCTGATTGAATCTGGAGACCAGACGGTGGCCAGCGCCACCGTCTTCTCCGGCCAAACTCCGACCATGTCCCAAATTTGCAGAGCTTCAGATGGAAACCAAAACGCACGATCTATACATCTTTGGAAAGCTGGGATGATGTACATCATCCCTGTGCCACTCAAATCCACTCTAGATCTCTATATTGAGAGAAATCAGAGGTGGAGGCTCTGTGGTGTTCATCATGAACTTAATGGATTTCAAAAATTAAATGCACAGTCATGATGCCTCTATTGAGAGGACTTCAGCCAACACAAGATCCAAGCAAATAGGTCAATATATGATGAGTTTCGAAGAAAATACCAGTTGAAGAGCAAACTTGATTTCTGGAAACTTGAGCTCGATTCCTTGCTTTCTTTGCCAAAACAGAAGATCAATGAGCTGAAGGATGAAGGTTTAGAAGCTTTAGATCCAAGGATTCAACCAGATGTAGTTGAATTTTGGATCTGAAAAATTTGAAAAAAAATTGAAATAACTTCTTTTGTGAGGTTGGGGAATCACTTCAGCAGGGTTTCAGGCGCCATTAGGTTGAGAATTGAATGAAGAGGAGCATGTATTTATAGCTGAGCTTGAAGCAATGCAAGGAAATACTCGTGTGCATGGAACTTGGACCCTTCAAAAACCCAAAAGCTGATGCAAATGAATGCTGAACACAAACCAAGTTGAATTGGACGTGTAATTTGAATGGCATTTGCTTGTGTATCAAGATTTCATGTGAATTCCATATTTGGACCTAAATGTTCTCTTCTTCGAAAGTCCCATTTGAAAAATCCAAACATGGGCATATGAGTAATGGTTGGAAAGGTTTTGATGTAAGAAACAATTGTTATGCTGGGAAAAAATCCATTTGAAGTGTGGAAATTAGTGAATTTTGAGTTTAAAGTGTAATGTGCAAAACATGTCAAGGCAAGGTTTCCAAATTTGGCCAATGTTTAAGCCCCTCTGTTTCAATGATGCAAGCCTTAAATGAAAAACCCTCCAACATAAAAGTTGTAGATCTTCTCAAGAAAATCAAAATGGAATTAAATTTTGCATCATTTGGATTTTTGATGAGGAAGTTATGGGCACTTGAAGTTGGACTTTTTTGCCTTTCAATGCATTTGGTGCAAAAGGACCTATAATGTCTTGCATTATCACATGTATTTCCTTTGAGATTTCGAAATTTTGTTCAACATAACATTTGAATTAGACATCTTAAAATTTCCAATTCATTTGATCCCACCTCAAAATCATAAAAAATGAAGGAGTTATGTCCTTGGGAAGTTGACCCAAAATTAGGGTTTCAGTCAAAATGACCTATAATGTCTTGGAATGGATGATGACCTTCCAAGCTTCAAATAAATTTTTGATGAACATGAAAGTTGTTCATACAGTCCTTAAGAACATTTTTGCTTTTGGAATCATCTCCATTTGACCAACACATAAAACGTTAGGCCTTGGTGCATTTCAGAATAGTTAGATGAATTGACTGATCAACTTCTCAAGTCCATGACTCATATCTTGATGAATTGATGATTTAGGATACTATAATAAGTTCAAATATGCATGAAATTATGAATTAAAGAACTTCCCTTGATTGTATTTGACCATGGGCTGAGGTTACTTCAAGAGCAAGGCATTGTGGTGCACAGATGAATTAGGGTTTCCTTGAAGAACAAGACCTTAAACCCTTTGACTTGATTTGATCAAAATGATGAATTGAGATGTTAGGGAGGCATATCTGATGGATGAGATCTTTGGGAACCATTACCATGCTTGCTTTCATCTTCTTTTGGCCATATCCTTGTACCAATGATCTCCTTGAAGCTTTGAACCTTGTGATTGCTCAAGCTACAAACAAAAGATGTTAGTGACATATTTTTGTGCTTTTGGTTAGTAAAAAAAAATAATAAAAGCAATGATATCCAATTCAAGCATGCTTGGTGATCCCAAACCACTCACAAGAAGTCCCACTCAAAGGCAAAGGGAACCAAGATGCTAATGATCCTTGAGGCAATGCAAATGCAATGTTATGATGCCATGAGGGATCTTAGGGACAAAATTGGGGTCTTACAGATGCCCCTATTTAAGGTCATTCTAGTCGTAGAAGTGAAGGTTAAAATCTTCGTCTCGACGAGGTAGAATGGGCTTAAATAATATCAAAGAGACGAATTTTGGTCCCTAAGAGACCTCATGATGCAGATGTATGCATGCAAATGGTACAACTCTGTGGGGATAGACGTCCACAAAAGAAAAAGAAATCCGGAGAAACTAAAAGTCCGAAGGAGTAATACACTCACTAGAGAGACAGAGACTCTGGGGGAGTAAAGGGTGAAAATGCGTGAGCAGGTCACGACTTGAGACTTGCTGAGAGACACAGAGAGAATCCATGAAATAAATCAATGGAAGGACTCGAGCTGACTCAAAGATGCATGTATTGGGGAATATGCCAATACAACAAAGTTATCCGTAATGGATAACTCGGATAAAAATCCGGACTCAGGTGGAGGATGTCCACTAAGGACTCTCCTGGGGAAGCAACGGGATGAGGTATTACCGGTTACTGGGTAATAAGCTCAAAGAGACATGTGGTCCGAACACCGGTATCAGGGTGAGAGATACAACATGCTCAGGAAGAATGAATATCTAAGACCGGTATAAGGGTGAGAGATATCAATCAACCAAATTTTCTGAGGAAGACCTAAAAAGGTATATTTCAACTCAGGGAATCTGACTCCACAGGGGACAAAAAGTCATAATAGGGAGCAGAAAGAAGGAACACCAGGGATGCCGGTTACTGGGCATATAATAGGTGACCAACCAAAGCGTGAATTGGGGAATATTCCCAAAACACTCATCATCCAAAAAGAGGGCAAAACGCAAACTCGATTATGGGATGGACATTCGATTCAAAAACAGGGATACAAATCTTACTCAACTGGGGAAGAACAAAAGGCTTCGACCAAAGAGTGCATGAGATATATTATCTATTACCGTCAGAACGTAGATAATATACTCGCATGGAAGATTATCCACAACCGGTTACTGGGTTAATAAAGGATAAATCGACCGACAAAGAAAGGCATCGGGATACCAAAACTAGGTATATAATGATGACCAATCAAGGGGAGCAACAAACATTACCAATAACCGGTAAATGAAAGATGACTTGCTAGGGATAAACTGCCTAATCAGAGCAATTATCCAAGCGAATGGGGGAATATCAATCACCGAATATTGGATAATGATAACCGTCAAGGAGGGGATTACATCTACCGGATACTGGGTAGAAAATCACGGAAGAGTGACCTTCATCGATTAGGATGAACAAAAGGTTAACTCTGCAAAGGGGAGAAAATAGGGTTTACAACTACCGGTATAAGGGTAGAAAACCACAAACTCCGCCGGGGATAAGATGAATGATTACTTAATTACCGAGCAATTATTCACCTATACCACAGGGAAGCGCAGGAAACAAGTCACAAGAAGCCAATTTAGGATCAAACTAAAGAAGAAAACTGAATCAAGACTCGTCCTAGTGAGGATATAACTCAATAGGAAAACCTATCCCAATATATGTGTTGGGAGGAAGCAAAAGCAACCGTCTTCCACGAGGATATAACTCAGTGGGGAATACGGAAGGAAGGATAAACACTTTCTGCTTAAGGGGATGACTCTACATCGAGGGATCAGACACCGACATCTGCTTGGGACATGTATTACCAACTAGCAGGGAATAACAAACAAAAATATATGGCAAAGAATGCAATATGAATATATGAATGTTTGAGAATTATATGCACATATGCGTGGTTTATGTATGATGAATGTTGACAAACAGACATTTCTAACACAAACAGCTCTAAAGAAAAAGTCCAACAACATCCGGTACTACATCTCAAGAGAGAAAGCCAAGTTCATTGGAGGATATCCAATATGATGAGGGCAAGAGAAACCAAGAAGCAAAGATCTCTGCAGGGGATGAACATCAATCATTCCAGGTGGGGACAGGAGTTATTGCACCGATAAAATCCGCCACATAAGCAACTCTACTGGGGAGTCTATCCAAGAGATAAAGGGGTTCTGGGGATCAACCACCAAGAACCGCGCTCGTCAAAGAGATCACATATGCTGAGGAGGAAAGGTCGCTACTCCGCTGTAGGGAAGAGTGGTGAATATCTCAGCAAACACTCCACCCAGTAGGAAAACCACAAAAGGCTCCGGAGGAAAGAGATATAGTCATGCCAGGAATATGAACAAATGTCTTACCCTGTTGGATCATACCATCCTTGGGAGAGCACTGGGGATCTTCTAAGTATCCTTTCGTCATTGTGAATGTTCACTTTGTTTTAAAACAAGTTATGAAAAATTCGATTATTCAAAACAATGATATTTTCTCAATTAAAACATGCAAAACATTTGTCGAATAGAAACAAATAAGAGTGCAAATAATTGGATAAAAGGTTCAAATTTATTTGATGGAATGATAATCTGCAAATGGCAAGACTCCATAGATCTTTACAAGTTTGAAATTGGTGATATATATTGGAAAATGGCTACATTGAACATAATGACCATTTCTCCACCAATTCTGAATCCGATGTATTCGAAGCTTCGATTGATGACGAATGAGCGAGAATCTCTGACGGATCACAGTTGTAGAACAAAGTCTTGTCAGGATGCAGTTACTTGCCAAATCCCTATTTTTTGCCTAGATTGCCCCAGGATGAGGTACTCAATCTAGCGGGATACATATATTCATTTCTTTTATGTCTTTAACTTTTGCCTGGACCGCCCTTTCGGGTTTTCAATCCACCGAGACGCTCATTTTTTGCCCAAGCCTCCCTTTCGAGTTTTCAACTTAGCGAGCTATTCTATTTTTATTTTTAGGCGAAGTATTTCTTGACTGCATCTGAATTCACAGGGCGAGTGAAATCCTCCCCATCCATAGTTGTCAATATGAAAGCACCGCCTGAAAAGGCTCTCTTAACAACATATGGGCCTTCATAGTTTGGAGTCCACTTGCCCCTGGAATCGGGCGCGAAAGACAAGAATTTCTTGAGCACAAGGTCACCTTCCCGGAACACACGAGGCTTGACCTTCTTATCAAAAGCTTTCTTCATCCTTTGCTGATACAATTGACCATGGCACATGGCGGTCAATCTCTTCTCTTCTATCAAGTTCAATTGGTCATAACGACTCTGAACCCATTCAGTACCAGTCAACTTGGCTTCCATCAAGACTCTCATTGATGGGATCTCCACCTCTACTGGGAGTACATCTCCATGCCATAAACAAGAGAGAAGGGGGTTGCCCCTGTTGAAGTGAGGACAGATGTGAGATATCCATGTAAAGCAAATGGCAACATCTCATGCCAATCCTTATACGTGACAACCATCTTCTGGATAATCTTCTTGATATTCTTATTAGCAGCTTCAACAACTCCATTCATCTTGGGTCTGTAAGGAGAAGAATTATGGTGTGCAATCTTGAACTCACTACACAATTCTTCCATCATCTTGTTATTCAAATTAGATCCATTATCAGTAATGGTCTTATCTGGCACACCATAACGGCATATGAGTTGATTCTTGATAAACTTCACGACCACCTGCCTGGTCACATTTGCATATGACGCCGCTTCAACCCACTTGGTGAAGTAATCAATTGCTACGAGAATAAATTTGTGCCCATTAGATGCCTTTGGCTCTATCATGTCAATCATGTCAATTCCCCACATAGAGAAAGGCCATGGTGATGAAATCACATTTAGAAGTGTCGGAGGAATATGAATTTTATCCGCATAAATCTGACATTTATGGCATTTCTTCACATATTTGCAGCAGTCAGACTCCATTGTCAGCCAATAGTAGCCTGCTCTCAACATCTTTCTAGCCATGGCATGTCCATTGGAATGAGTACCAAATGAACCCTCATGGACCTCAGTCATCAACAGGTCTGCTTCGTGTCTATCCACGCATCTGAGCAGAACCATGTCAAAATTTCTCTTATAAAGCACATCACCATTGAGGTAGAAACTGCCCGCCAATCTCCTCAAAGCCTTCCTATCTTTCACAGATGCCCCAGGCGGATAAATCTGGCTCTGAAGGAAACACTTGATATCATAATACCACGGCTTATCATCTTTCACTTCTTCTACTGTAAACAAGTGAGCTGGTCTGTCCAAGCGCATCACAGTGATATTGGAAACTTCATTCCAAAGTTTTACCATCATGGAGGCAAGTGTAGCAAGAGCATCTGCCATCCGATTCTCATCTTGAGGAATGTGATGGAAGTCAACCTCAGTAAAGAACGTTGAAATCCTCCTCGCATAATCTCTATATGGAATGAGACCAGGCTGATTCGTTTCCCATTCACCCTTAACCTGATTAACAACGTGGGCCGAATCTCCGTAAACATCAAGATGCTTGATCCTTAGATCAATGCATTCCTCCAATCCCATAATGCAGGCTTCATACTAAGCCATATTATTCGTGCATTTGAAAGTTAGCCTTGCTGTAAAAGGAAAACGTGTGCCCTGAGGAGTAATAATCACTACCCCAATACCATTTCCATACTGATTTACAGCGCCATCAAATACCATGCTCCAACGGGAACCAAGCTCCGGCCCTTCATCGAGTGTAGGCTCATCACAATCTTTCATTTTATAATACATAATCTCCTCGTCTTGGAAGTCATACTGAACTGACTGATAATCCTCAATCGGCTGATGAGCCAAGTGGTCAGCCAAGATACTACAATTAATAGCCTTTTGAGCTCGATACTCAATATCATACTCGGATAACAACATTTGCCAACGGGCAATCCTCCCTGTTAAAGCAAGCTTCTCAAATATATACTTGATTGGATCCATTCTGGATATTAACCAAGTTGTATGATTTAACATATACTGGCGTAAGCGCTTAGCAGCCCAAGCCAAAACATAACATGTCTTCTCAAGCATTGAGTATCAAGACTCACAATCGGTGAACTTCTTGCTCAAGTAGTAAATAGCATGTTCTTTCTTCCTTGATTCGTCTTGCTGACCAAGGACACAACCCATTGAATCTTCAAGAACAGTCAGATACATAATCAAAGGTCTTTCTTCCATGGGCGGAGACAGCTGTCGCATTACGCGAAAAACCGGCGGGAAAACAAAACAACAGAGCCGCCACCGTGCGTTATTTATCCCAAAAGAGGGAAAGGAAACGCTCGAAGTAAACCTGGAAAAGACATGGTCTCGCGACCAGAGAGGGGTGGGATCGGGAGTCGGTTATGCGAAGGTAAGGTATTAGCACCCCTACGCATCCGTCGTACTCGACGGGATCCACGCACAAAAGGAAGGATAAAGGTTGCTAAACGCCGCTCGAACATCACACATTGGCTGAAAAAGACACAAGAAAACAAGAGAAACTAACTCGGCAGGATATCGCATCCTGGGCCTACGTAGTCTGTCAGGCGCAGACATCAGAGTCGACGTAGTTTGGGACAGGGGGAACGTGCTCGCTAGGATGTCGCATCCTATGCATACGTATCTTCTCGGACTAAAGAAGAATCAGAGCACTCGTAGCTCGGCTAACGCACGCCAAACAAAACCCACACAGGAAACCGACTGCCAATCGCTGGACTTACGTCAAACTCCACGCAAACAGGCAAACATGGAAACCGAATGCCAATCGCTGGACTTACATCAGACTCTGAACCAAACAAACACACACAGGAAACCAACTGCCAATCGTTGGACTTACATCAAACTCCAACAAGCAAACTGGAAACCGAATGCCAATCGCTGGGCTTACATCGGACTCCAACCAGAAAAGGAGAAACAACTCACACAAACAAAACAAAAGGGTGCACGGAGAGATCTGCTCATCTCCTGCCTACGTACCTCATCTGGTATGAGGATCATGGCGACGTAGTTCCCCTACGCAGGGAAAGAACTTCTAACCTAACCAGAGACTGGGAAATGACAAACTAGAAGGGAGACTAACTCGAGCCTAATAGTTATCATGTAAATTCACCATGGTCCTAGGTTGAAGTTTCTATCTAACTTGCACAGGGAGCAAGCTATCCTAAACGGCAACTGAGTAAACACAAGCACAAATAGCACACACTATATACAAGCAAAGTGGGCTCACACAAGGTTAAGCTTTAGTCGAGGGGTCATGTCAACCTCGACAAACAAGCCACTGTAACAGGGTGATGTTAGCTCTTAACCCTAACATTGAGAGTTAGGGTGAAGCAGATGAAATGGGAAGTGAGGGTAAGACCCCACAGCTCTTATCCCTGGCCTGGGAGAGCTTGACTCAAATAGAAGGTGTGGGAGTTCAGAAAGCAGGAACTCTTCTATCCACATGACTGACTCAACAAGGATCTTGGGTTAATATCCACAATGCATCAACATGTAATGTGAGCAAAGGGATGACACACTGAGTAGCAGGAGATGGGTTGCACATCTCTTTTATCTGCCAATTGCCTTATCAAAGGTCTTTTCCTGCTTGGCACAAAGATAAACAAACACAAGCATTGCCTCTTAAGGAGGACTTCAGACAGGTGCCTGCCCAAGTAACAGGACAGGTCTTCCAGACTACATGAAGTCAGTGAATTATACCTCTAGTGGTTAAGCAACCAAGCAAACAGCAAAAGCAAGTTCAAAAGAACTTAAGCAATGTGAATCAATTCCCTCATGGCCATATACAAGTCACAAAGTCAAACAGACAATCCAACAGTCAACAGATATAGCCGAGCAATGCAACAATGTGCAAGGCACAAGCTCAACTCAAATGAGCTAAAAGCCACCTACAAAACAAGCCAAGATTAGTCAAGATAAACCAAATAGTCAACTCAAGCAATGTGAATCAATTCCCTCATGGCCATATGCTTCTTAACCTGCAAACCAAGCTCAAACATGAGAAGCAAACCACTAGGACAAGGCCTAGGGTCAAAGAGGGAGAAATAATTCAAAACAGAACATGAAAATTGACATGAATCAAGCTCAATCAATTAAGAACAATATCCAAGTGGTCCCATATCAATATCATCAACCAAGTTCATTTCACAAAGCACATAAGGCAAAGCATGCAAGTTGAAAGCTCATTGAAGCAAACAGATTGAACCAATCCACATCAACTCAAAAATGATTCAACAAATCCCAAGAAAAATCATGGCTAAACAGCACACATCATAGGATCAACCCACCAAAAATCAAGGCATTTGGACAAGTTTAATCATGGCAAATAAATTCCATAAGGCAAGGCAAGCACAAACAAGCTCAATTAGGGCACAAAATGCTACATCAACTTAGCACAAGATTAAAACAGAATTGGTACATGATAAATGTCTCAAACCAAAGCCACAATAAACTTCAAAAGTGTCTAGAATCAATGTGAAAAATTTCAAGTTCATATGATAAACATCAAGCATTTCACAAATCATCTAACTTCATGACTATCCAAATATGCACAAATGATCAACCAGCAAGAAAAATACCAAACAAATCAGAAATCCATCCAAAAACTCTAGGAAAATTCATGATCAATCCTAACATCCAGAAGAAACATCATACAAAAAATCTCATCAATTGGCATTTAATTGGCATGGCAAATAAAATCCACAAGTTGAGAAAGCAATGGTGTGGCACACATTGTCACACCTACATTAAACAGATCATATCTCAACAACCAGAAATGAGAAAAATACAAACTCTACACCAAAATGACCAGCAAGATGTCTATTTTAAGCATGCAAAATTTCACAATCATAGGATCAAAACTCATCATTTCATGAAGCAAATGGCAAGGTAGGTGCAAGATAGCATACATATGAGCAATCCCTAAGCCAAAACAAATTCCATCCGTGCACAATTTGTGAAAAAATAGTCATAAAATAGTAGACATCTTGAGGAACATCATGCAAAAAATCTCATGTGATTTGGATCAATATTCATGGAGATATGAATTTTGGAAGTGGAGAGAAAAATAAAAAACATGGAAGCATGTACATGAATGGCATGGTGAACAAAGGAATAAAATGCAAAGGCCTGGTTTGGAAATGCACACGGCAAGGTTCGAACCGTGTTGCAATTTGAAAGTGGCGCTTTTACTATGAAACTTTGCGTTTCATTAAAGCTTATGTGGCGAAGCTGCGCGCTCGTGACCAATCATTTAGACACATAGGACACACGTGGTCCAATACATGGCAATTAACACAAAACCACATGCAGGAAGCGCTAAACAAGATCAAACTACTTTCTGGAAAAAAAACCCTAGGTCTTCATACGTGTTCATACATGTTCATACACTTAAGAACACTCATGCACATAAATTCAAACTGAATACACCATTGCACTCCTATTTCATCATACATCATGGATCAAGACTCAATTTAATCTAATTCTACCTCTATTCAAAGTTTCGAGCCATGGAAGTTTCATACATCAATCTTAGATCTAACATAACTTGTTCATTTCTCCATGAAAATCAATGAAACAAAGCTCAGCACACTCAGGGATTCAAGATCTACAACATGCATATCATAATTTCATGAATCATGGAATTCGAAATCTGACCTTCAAGAGAATGCAGAACTGGAATTGGTTGTTTTAAGTCCTGGCAAGCAAAAACAGATGATCTCCAATGCTCATATGAATGAATGGATGAAGAATCGATGCTCAATTGTGCTCGATAGTGCTGAAACCTTCAACTGCCATTGATATGCATATGCTTCAACAGCTCCAAAAAACAGCTCGAAAATGGATGGATCTGCCTTCAATCTTGTTCAACTATGCTTGTGAATGATGATTCAACCAAGAACAAGGCAATGGATTTGAGGAAATTTGCAGAAAAAGTGAGAGAGCAAAATATGAAGATTATGCAATTGGATCTAGATCAGAACAAAAATGAAATGTTAACCCTGTTTTCTGTTATGATTATCTTTATATATGGTGTGCTAATGAAACTCTTAATCACAATTAGCCAAATGCAAGTGGATTAAGTGAAATGAAGGTGTAAGGCCAATTTTGCAAATTCACCTCATGTGCATGAAATGGATGCTACAGTGCACGAGATCTGTGCTAATTCACCTGAAAAATCAATTTGGAGCCAAATGCCAATGTTTGAATGCATGGACAATGCTTAATTTTTGAATTTAAAAGTTCCCTCCAAAATTCAAATGAAAATGTCAATATTTTTGTGATCAAAATGCATGATATGTGATGCATGAATTGGATAGCACATGTCAAAACAAGAATGTAGCAAAAAGAACCACTTCATTTGGCCTTATGGTTCAAAATTTATGCACTTGTGAAGTTCAAATTATCTTGACCATGTTTGATCCATATCTTCTCAACCATACATGAGAAATTCATGTTCTTGGACTTTTTGGAAATGTGAGACCAAGATCTTCAACTTTCATGTTGGACAAAATTTCATTTGAAGTTTTCTTGATGATGTAAACTTGAGGAGAACACCTTTCCATTTTTGGCAATTTCAAATTACAAGTCACTTACTATTTTTGGAAACTTTTCATCTGATCTCAAATTCTTCCTTGTTGATGTTTGAAATGTCAAATGACACTTGTATGGACATGAATGAGGCCTCTCTAACCATCTCCCACTTTCAAATCCATGATTGAATTGACAGTTGACTTTGGTTGATTTCTAGGGTTTCAGATGAATTGCATCTTGACTGATGATCTCTGAACATCCAACCTTTGGCCAAACCACTTCAAAATGATCTCTAGGCCACATGAACTCAATGAACCAACCCTAGGGCTTTGCTTCCATAGGATATGCACTTGCTTGCTTGCACAATTGGATCTCCTGACCAGTCTTGACTAATCTTGCCTGATGACTGATGAACTATGCAATGGACAATGCAATGTTAATGACCTAAAATGAAAATGTATGTACAAAATGGTGGGTGCAAATTTGAGGTGCTACAGCTGCCCCTATTCAATCAACTGGGAGCCCGAATGGATGAGATCAATGGCTGTCAGACTTTCAAGGTAAATAGGGATTGAATACCAAAGAACCGTAGAAATTTGCACTCTGAGGGGATCCAAGAAAGGAAAATGCACCAACGGGAGCTTCCACTGGGATCTGATACTTATTACTGGGGATTTTGATTTTTTTCAGAACAAAGGAACCACATCCAAACGTCAATGGACGATGAATGGGAATAGAAATCATAACTAGACGTCAACGGACGACCAAGAAAAACTCGACGTTTATCGAAACCAACGGAGAGGTAACCAGACATCAACGGATGAATGGGGAAAATACATCTAGATGTCAACGGACAACTAGGAAAAACTCGACGTTTATCGAAACCAACGGAGAGGTAACAGACATCAACGGATGACTAGGGAAAATACATCTAGATGTCAACGGACAACTAGGAAAAACTCGACGTTTATCGACACCAACGGAGAAGGAGAAGCTCGACGTTTATCGACACCAACGGAGAAGGAGAAGCTCGATGTTTATCGACACCAACGGAGAAGGAGAAGCTCGACGTTTATCGACACCAACGGAGAAGGAGAAGCTCGACGTTTATCGACACCAACGGAGAAGGAGAAGCTCGACGTTTATCGACACCAACGGAGAAGGAGACCCTACTGGGGAAAAGATAGGGGAAAAGCTAACCACAACCAAACGTCAACAGACGATTGGGAAAAACTCAACGTTTACCGAAACCAACGGAGAGGTAACCAGACATTAATGAATGACTGGAAAGAAAGGGATACAACCAGACGTCAACGGACGAATGGGAAAAACTCAACGTTTATCGAAACCAACGGAGAGGTAAACAGACATCAACGAATGACCTGTGGGGGGCTCGACCAGACGTCAATGGACGAAAGGGAGAAGCTCGACGTTTATCGACACCAACGGAGAAGGAGAAGCTCGACGTTTATCGACACCAACGGAGAAGGAGAAGCTCGACGTTTACGGACACCAACGGAGAAGGAGAAGCTCAACGTTTATCGACACCAACGGAGAAGGAGAAACTCGACGTTTATCGACACCAACGGAGAAGGAGAAGCTCGACGTTTATCGACACCAACGGAGAAGGAGAAGTTACTGGGGAAAAGATAATCGCAACCAAACGTCAACGGACGATTGGGAAAACTCATCGTTTATCGAGACCAACGGAGAGGTAAACAGACATCAATGGATGACCTGTGGGGAAAATACAACTAGATGTCAATGTACAACTAGGAAAAACTCGACGTTTATCGACACCAACGGAGAGGAGAACAGACATCAACGGATGACCTGTGGGGAAAATACAACTAGATGTCAACGGACAACTAGGAAAAACTCGACGTTTATCGACACCAACGGAGAGGAGAACTGGGGAGAGGATATACAACCAAACGTCAGCGGACGATTGGGAAAAACTCAACGTTTATCGAAACCAACGGAGAGGTAGCTCACTGGGGATCAAAGTCACGACAGGGAGCAGACAGGAAGGAACACCAAGGATACCGGGTTGTAGGCATGAAACAGGTGGCCGACCAAAGCGTGAATTGGTTTGTATTCCAAAACACTCATCATCCTGAAGAGGGCTAGAAAAGCAATCTTGTTAAAGGATGGACATTCGATTCCACAAGGAATACGAATCTTACTCAGTTGGGGAAACAAACAAAGGATTCAACCAAAGAGTGCATGAGATATATTATCTATAGCCGTCAAAACGTAGATAATACACTCGCATAGAAGATTATCAATAACCGGTTTGTAGGTTGTTAAATGGATAAATCGACCGAAAACGAAAGGCATCGGGATACCAAGACTAGGTATGTAAAGATGACCAATCAGAAGGGGAAACCACAAACATTACCAGCAAACGGTGAATGAAAGAGGACCCGCTGGGGATAAAGTTGCTGACTCGGAGCAAATATCCAAAAGGAAGAGGAAGACCCGCTGGGGGATAAGATTGCTTAATCAAAGCAATTATCCAAAAAGGAACAGGAATATCAATACCAACTGGATAATGATAACCACAAAGAGGGGATTGCATCTACCGGTTTGTAGGTAGAAAACCACATAAAAGCAACCGTCATCGACTAGGATGAGCACAAAGGTTGACTCCACAAAGGGGAGAACATGGAGTTTACATCTACCGGTTAGTAGGTAGAAGACCACAAAGATAGGACTTACAACTACCGGTTTGTAGGTAGAAGCCAACAAATTCTGCTGAGGAACAGAGTGGAAAAAAAGGATTTACAACTACCGGGTAGTAGGTAGAAGACCGCAAAGATAGGACTTACAACTACCGGGTAGTAGGTAGAGGCCAACAAATTCCGCTGAGGATAAGATGAATGAGTGTCGGTTAGTGAGCAACTATTCATTTATACCACAGGGAAGCACAAGAGACAACCACAAGGAAGCCAATTTAGGATCGATCCAAAAAGGCATACTGAATCAAGACTCATCCTAATGAGGAAAGAACTCAATAGGGAAAACCCATCCCATTATGTGTGGGGAGGGAACGGAAACAACCGTCATCCACGAGGATATAACTCAGTGGGGAGCGCAGAAGGAAATGACAGACATTTTCTGCTTAAGGGGTCGACTCTATATGGAGAGATCAGACACACCCACATCTGCTAGGGGAATCAATCCAAGCTTGCAAAATGCTACCAATTCTGGGGAGTAACACTGCTGGGGATACCCGCTCAACTAAGGAGTCACTTGTTGGGATAACACCATCCTCTCAACCATGCTGGGGAACCCAATTCTGAAATCAATCCAATGGCGTGATGCTAAACTCTTTCCGACAACCCAATCTTGGATGGTGACCACGGCCTAGGGCTAATGGATATGTTTGCAATGCCGATGCATGAGAAATTTTTTTAGCGCAATGCCCCATGACCATGGAAATGCTACACATTAATGATGCAATATGCTATGCTTATCTAAATGATGAATGCATAAAAACACATATCTCCCTCAAGGGACTCTTCTGGGGAGCTCAAGGCACTCTGCTGAGGAACTCGCCAACACTCCAGTCTCCACCCCGCTGGGGAATAGCGCTGCTGCTGGGAAATAGGCCACCCTCACTAGGAATAACCTCCTCCTCACCCGATCCGCTTGGGGACTTCGCTGGGGAGTAAACCACCAACTCACTCTGTGGGGAAAACAATAGTCTTTGACTTGCTGAGGATACAACACTCCCGACTCTGCTTGGAGAAACCACTACCAATAGATACCTCCGCTGGGAAACAGCAACCTTCAGGCCTGGCTGCTGGGGAAACACCGATCTCAAACCTGCCGGGGAGATAACCATCCTGACCCTGCTAGGGAAAACACAGACCTCGAATCCGCTGAGGAGGCAACAATCCCAACTCTGCTTGGGGAAACCAGGAAAGTCTGGTACTGAACACCCGTAGACTCGTCGAACCATGGCATTCACCATCCAAATCCACTGTCAGCTTTCCAATTTTGAGAACTCCCAGACTCATATGGACTTTTCTGATTCATCACCTTATATTCCCGACTCATCCGTACTTCACGGAGATCGAGCTCCTGGAATTCATATAAACTTCCCAGTCTTCAGACTGAAGAGTCTTCTTGATTACCCTCTAGGATCGTCGTCCTTCTTTCGTCGTCTTTTCACCGTTCTTCCATCCCTTGCCCCTGGTCGGGCTCTGCAGGGATCTCTTGTCACAGTATTTCACATCACAACCTGCGAGTGAGTGAACATAGCTAACAGCACCTGCAAAAGAGATCGTTGGATAAAAGCGTGCCCCAGGTGTGCCAACATTTCAACACCTAAGTCATTCAAACTTCCGAGTAGGATTCCAGATTTCAATCTTATAAGCATGCATCGGAAGGGATCTCCATGTTTCAAAATGCAAATATTCTTATCAAAATAAACGGATGTTTTTGCAATCAAAGCGGTAATGAAAACAAAAACAAAATTATTTGACTGAACACGCATTTATTGACAGAACCAAAAAAAGGTAGCTCAGAACCGAGCAACACACAGGAAGCAATCCCTGGAAAGAGGTGATTGCGCACAAAAGGAAAAACCTATCCTAATGGCAATGGGAAATCGTGATCTCATCGGGTTCCAACTTGGTTACACCTCATATGTCCTCAAGACTTTCCGCACTTTTTGCCTTCTGAACAAGACGCTTCCGATCGATCTCTGTCTGGGATTATCCGAGTCATATCCAAAGAACAAGGCAATGGATTTGAGGAAATTTGCAGAAAAAGTGAGAGAGCAAAATATGAAGATTATGCAATTGGATCTAGATCTGAACAAAAATGAAATGTTAACCCTGTTTTCTGTTATGATTATCTTTATATATGGTGTGCTAATGAAACTCTTAATCACAATTAGCCAAATGCAAGTGGATTAAGTGAAATGAAGGTGTAAGGCCAATTTTGCAAATTCACCTCATGTGCATGAAATGGATGCTACAGTGCACGAGATCTGTGCTAATTCACCTGAAAAATCAATTTGGAGCCAAATGCCAATGTTTGAATGCATGGACAATGCTTAATTTTTGAATTTAAAAGTTCCCTCCAAAATTCAAATGAAAATGTCAATATTTTTGTGATCAAAATGCATGATATGTGATGCATGAATTGGATAGCACATGTCAAAACAAGAATGTAGCAAAAAGAACCACTTCATTTGGCCTTATGGTTCAAAAGTTATGCACTTGTGAAGTTCAAATTATCTTGACCATGTTTGATCCATATCTTCTCAACCATACATGAGAAATTCATGTTCTTGGACTTTTTGGAAAGGTGAGACCAAGATCTTCAACTTTCATGTTGGACAGAATTTCATTTGAAGCTTTCTTGATGATGTAAACTTGAGGAGAAGACCTTTCCATTTTTGGCAATTTCAAATTACAGGTCACTTACTATTTTTGGAAACTTCTCATCTGACCTCAAATTCTTCCTTGTTGATGTTTGAAATGTCAAATGACACTTGTATGGACATGAATGAGGCCTCTCTAACCATCTCCCACTTTCAAATCCATGATTGAATTGACAGTTGACTTTGGTTGACTTTCTAGGGTTTCAGATGAATTGCATCTTGACTGATGATCTCTGAACATCCAACCTTTGGCCAAACCACTTCAAAATGATCTCTAGGCCACATGAACTCAATGAACCAACCCTAGGGCTTTGCTTCCATAGGATATGCACTTGCTTGCTTGCACAATTGGATCTCCTGACCAGTCTTGACTAATCTTGCCTGATGACTGATGAACTATGCAATGGACAATGCAATGTTAATGACCTAAAATGAAAATGTATGTACAAAATGGTGGGTGCAAATTTGAGGTGCTACAGCTGCCCCTATTCAATCAACTGGGAACCCGAATGGATGAGATCAATGGCTGTCAGACTTTCAAGGTAAACAGGGATTGAATACCAAAGAACCGTAGAAATTTGCACTCTGAGGGGATCCAAGAAAGGAAAATGCACCAACGGGAGCTTCCATTGGGATCTGATACTTATTACTGGGGATTTTGATTTTTTTCAGAACAAAGGAACCACATCCAAACGTCAATGGACGATGAATGGGAATAGAAATCACAACTAGACGTCAACGGACGACCAGGAAAAACTCGACGTTTATCGAAACCAATGGAGAGGTATACAGACATCAACGGATGAATGGGGAAAATACATCTAGATGTCAACGGACAACTAGGAAAAACTCGACGTTTATCGAAACCCACGGAGAGTTAACAGACATCAACGGATGACTAGGGAAAATACATCTAGATGTCAACGGACAACTAGGAAAAACTCGACGTTTATCGACACCAACGGAGAAGGAGAAGCTCGACGTTTATCGACACCAACGGAGAAGGAGAAGCTCGATGTTTATCGACACCAACGGAGAAGGAGAAGCTCGACGTTTATCGACACCAACGGAGAAGGAGAAGCTCGACGTTTATCGACACCAACGGAGAAGGAGAAGCTCGACGTTTATCGACACCAACGGAGAAGGAGACCCTACTGGGGAAAAGATAGGGGAAAAGCTAACCACAACCAAACGTCAACAGACGATTGGGAAAAACTCAACGTTTACCGAAACCAACGGAGAGGTAACCAGACATTAATGAATGACTGGAAAGAAAGGGATACAACCAGACGTCAACGGACGAATGGGAAAAACTCAACGTTTATCGAAACCAACGGAGAGGTAAACAGACATCAACGGATGACCTGTGGGGGGCTCGACCAGACGTCAATGGACGAAAGGGAGAAGCTCGACGTTTATCGACACCAACGGAGAAGGAGAAGCTCGACGTTTATCGACACCAACGGAGAAGGAGAAGCTCGACGTTTATCGACACCAACGGAGAAGGAGAAGCTCAACGTTTATCGACACCAACGGAGAAGGAGAAACTCGACGTTTATCGACACCAACGGAGAAGGAGAAGCTCGACGTTTATCGACACCAACAGAGAAGGAGAAGTTACTGGGGAAAAGATAATCGCAACCAAACGTCAACGGACGATTGGGAAAACTCATCGTTTATCGAAACCAACGGAGAGGTAAACAGACATCAATGGATGACCTGTGGGGAAAATACAACTAGATGTCAATGTACAACTAGGAAAAACTCGACGTTTATCGACACCAACGGAGAGGAGAACAGACATCAACGGATGACCTGTGGGGAAAATACAACTAGATGTCAACGGACAACTAGGAAAAACTCGACGTTTATCGACACCAACGGAGAGGAGAACTGGGGAGAGGATATACAACCAAACGTCAGCGGACGATTGGGAAAAACTCAACGTTTATCGAAACCAACGGAGAGGTAGCTCACTGGGGATCAAAGTCACGACAGGGAGCAGACAGGAAGGAACACCAAGGATACCGGGTTGTAGGCATGAAACAGGTGGCCGACCAAAGCGTGAATTGGTTTGTATTCCAAAACACTCATCATCCTGAAGAGGGCTAGAAAAGCAATCTTGTTAAAGGATGGACATTCGATTCCACAAGGAATACGAATCTTACTCAGTTGGGGAAACAAACAAAGGATTCAACCAAAGAGTGCATGAGATATATTATCTATAGCCGTCAAAACGTAGATAATACACTCGCATAGAAGATTATCAATAACCGGTTTGTAGGTTGTTAAATGGATAAATCGACCGAAAACGAAAGGCATCGGGATACCAAGACTAGGTATGTAAAGATGACCAATCAGAAGGGGAAACCACAAACATTACCAGCAAACGGTGAATGAAAGAGGACCCGCTGGGGATAAAGTTGCTGACTCGGAGCAAATATCCAAAAGGAAGAGGAAGACCCGCTGGGGGATAAGATTGCTTAATCAAAGCAATTATCCAAAAAGGAACAGGAATATCAATACCAACTGGATAATGATAACCACAAAGAGGGGATTGCATCTACCGGTTTGTAGGTAGAAAACCACATAAAAGCAACCGTCATCGACTAGGATGAGCACAAAGGTTGACTCCACAAAGGGGAGAACATGGAGTTTACATCTACCGGTTAGTAGGTAGAAGACCACAAAGATAGGACTTACAACTACCGGTTTGTAGGTAGAAGCCAACAAATTCTGCTGAGGAACAGAGTCAAAAAAAAGGATTTACAACTACCGGGTAGTAGGTAGAAGACCGCAAAGATAGGACTTACAACTACCGGGTAGTAGGTAGAGGCCAACAAATTCCGCTGAGGATAAGATGAATGAGTGCCGGTTAGTGAGCAACTATTCATTTATACCACAGGGAAGCACAAGAGACAACCACAAGGAAGCCAATTTAGGATCGATCCAAAAAGGCATACTGAATCAAGACTCATCCTAATGAGGAAAGAACTCAATAGGGAAAACCCATCCCATTATGTGTGGGGAGGGAACGGAAACAACCGTCATCCACGAGGATATAACTCAGTGGGGAGCGCAGAAGGAAATGACAGACATTTTCTGCTTAAGGGGTCGACTCTATATGGAGAGATCAGACACACCCACATCTGCTAGGGGAATCAATCCAAGCTTGCAAAATGCTACCAATTCTGGGGAGTAACACTGCTGGGGATACCCGCTCAACTAAGGAGTCACTTGTTGGGATAACACCATCCTCTCAACCATGCTGGGGAACCCAATTCTGAAATCAATCCAATGGCGTGATGCTAAACTCTTTCCGACAACCCAATCTTGGATGGTGACCACGGCCTAGGGCTAATGGATATGTTTGCAATGCCGATGCATGAGAAATTTTTTTAGCGCAATGCCCCATGACCATGGAAATGCTACACATTAATGATGCAATATGCTATGCTTATCTAAATGATGAATGCATAAAAACACATATCTCCCTCAAGGGACTCTTCTGGGGAGCTCAAGGCACTCTGCTGAGGAACTCGCCAACACTCCAATCTCCACCCCGCTGGGGAATAGCGCTGCTGCTGGGAAATAGGCCACCCTCACTAGGAATAACCTCCTCCTCACCCGATCCGCTTGGGGACTTCGCTGGGGAGTAAACCACCAACTCACTCTGTGGGGAAAACAATAGTCTTTGACTTGCTGAGGATACAACACTCCTGACTCCGCTTGGAGAAACCACTACCAATAGATACCTCCGCTGGGAAACAGCAACCTTCAGGCCTGGCTGCTGGGGAAACACCGATCTCAAACCTGCCGGGGAGATAACCATCCTGACCCTGCTAGGGAAAACACAGACCTCGAATCCGCTGAGGAGGCAACAATCCCAACTCTGCTTGGGGAAACCAGGAAAGTCTGGTACTAAACACCCGTAGACTCGTCGAACCATGGCATTCACCATCCAAATCCACTGTCAGCTTTCCAATTTTGAGAACTCCCAGACTCATATGGACTTTTCTGATTCATCACCTTATATTCCCGACTCATCCGTACTTCACGGAGATCGAGCTCCTGGAATTCATATAAACTTCCCAGTCTTCAGACTGAAGAGTCTTCTTGATTACCCTCTAGGATCGTCGTCCTTCTTTCGTCGTCTTTTCACCGTTCTTCCATCCCTTGCCCCTGGTCGGGCTCTGCAGGGATCTCTTGTCACAGTATTTCACATCACAACCTGCGAGTGAGTGAACATAGCTAACAGCACCTGCAAAAGAGATCGTTGGATAAAAGCGTGCCCCAGGTGTGCCAACATTTCAACACCTAAGTCATTCAAACTTCCGAGTAGGATTCCAGATTTCAATCTTATAAGCATGCATCGGAAGGGATCTCCATGTTTCAAAATGCAAATATTCTTATCAAAATAAACGGATGTTTTTGCAATCAAAGCGGTAATGAAAACAAAAACAAAATTATTTGACTGAACACGCATTTATTGACAGAACCAAAAAAAGGTAGCTCAGAACCGAGCAACACACAGGAAGCAATCCCTGGAAAGAGGTGATTGCGCACAAAAGAAAAAACCTATCCTAATGGCAATGGGAAACCGTGATCTCATCGGGTTCCAACTTGGTTACACCTCATATGTCCTCAAGACTTTCCGCACTTTTTGCCTTCTGAACAAGACGCTTCCGATCGATCTCTGTCTGGGATTATCCGAGTCATATCCAAAGCACAAACGATCATGCTGGACGCAGTTGTTCATTTCAATCCCTCTTTTGCCTGGACCGCCCTTTCGGGTTTTCAGTCCACCGGGATACCCTTTTTTGCCCAAGTCGCCCTTGTGGGGTTTTCGACTTGCCGGGTGTACAGTTCTTTTCTTTTCTTATCCCTAACTTTTGCCCAAACCTTTTCTCTTTTTTTTCTTGGTTCGCCGGGATGCCCTTTTTTGCCTGGACTCTTTTATTCTTTTTGTCCAGCGGGTCTCTTTTACGAAGTATCTTTTAACTGCGTCCACATTCACAAGGGATGGAAAATTCGTCATCCGTGGTCGTTAACAACCAGGCTCTGTTTAGAGACAACCTTCTTGACCACGAATGGACATTCATAACAGTTTATCCATTTGCCCCACGATCGTTGAGGAGGAAGGATCCTTTTCAACAATAACTCTTCCACGTGGTACGCACGAGATCGCACTTTTCGGTCAACCACACGCTTCACTCACTGGGTACAACTGCCCCATGACAAGTAATGGCCAGCCTCTCTTCCTCAATCAGGCTCCATGCGTCATACCGAGTCCTTATTCACTCAGCCTTTTTCAATTTTATATCCAATAAGGCTCTCCACGATGGGACCTAGACTTCAGTAGATAACCACTCCATACCTGAGTGAGAAAGGCGTTGCCCCGGTAGATGCACGCACCAAACCCAGGATACAAGCTTCCTACTCAGCCACCATCGTTGGTGCATTCAAATGTTATCCGGGAAACACTAACTCATCCATTTTAAACTCCCCATCAGACATCCGAATCCGTTCGGATTCAGGGTCAGGCCCCTCCTCCGGGATCGGTTCCTCACAATCTTTCGATCTGAGCACCTCGAGATGTCCTCATCAGGGACCTCAAACTTCCTTGGTTGATAATACTCCATGGGTTGCTGGACGAGATAATCATACAGTACACTCCCCTTGATTTTCTGGGAGGTATACTGAATATCATATTCAGTTGACACCATTTTCCCTCTCGCAACCCGTCCGATCAATGTTAGCTTCTCAAACACATACTCGATCAGATCCATCTTGGACATCCACAAAGTGGTATGAACCAACATACTGTCTCAGTCGGCGAGCAGCCTATGCCAAAGTACATCAAGTTTTTTCGAGCAGTGAGTGTATTGTTTCACAGTCGATAAACTTTTTGCTAAGGTAAATTGCATGCTCTTTTCGACAAGACTCGTCACGCTGACCCAATACACACCTCATAGACCCCTCGAAGGCTGTCAAGTACAGAATTAACAACCATCCCCATGGGAAGCATCAGCATCAGAGGTTCCTGCAACTTATTCTTTTTGTTTTTCAAATGCCCCTTGGCAATAATTATCCTACCTGACCGTTTGATCTCTTTTTTCGGTTCAGGCATTTCTGGCATGGTTTTTTTTTTTACTTTTCTTTCTTTTTCTTTTTTTCTTTTGCTTTGCAGGATCGACCTCAATTCCTCTTATTCGTTCACAATAAGGCTCAGCACTCTGCCGGACAGCACTCCATAAGTGCACTAATTCGGACTCAACAGTATGATTTATCTCCACCTATCAAACAACTTGATCAAGTCCACCGGATGCCCCTCTCCTGCACGGGACTTTGTCATCATGTCATCAACATGGCATTCGCTTTCACGATGAATCATATCATGAAACAAAGTCACCCTTGACCTTTGATACGTGGCACCGGCCCTTTTGAGACTGAATGACATCATCTTACGACAAGGAATGTGCTCCTTGGTGTGATGGACATTATTTACTTCATATCATCTGGCGACCGTTGATCTGGTCACCGCCAGCAACCATCAATGAAGGAAAATACCGAGAATTGAGCCGTATTATCAACCAATACATCATTGTAGTCATCTTCCAGACTGGCTCTGCTCACTCAGTAGTCCTCACACATTCTCACCTTCTCATCCTTTCTCGGCGCCAGCTTCCACTTCTCTGGAGGACAGTCCTCTCTTAATGGTAGCTTGTGCCCCACGACATTGGTATTCCACCCTGGTGTGTCTTGATACAACCAGGCGAAGATATCAACATACTCTTTCAACAGGGCTACCATTCTGTTCTCGACTCGCCTCAGATCTCGGCGGTACCCGGAATAACAATCTAGACTCGCTCCTTGTGCGGTTGAATCGCCTTCTCCTCTTGTTTCAACAACCTGGCTAATCCCAGCAGATCACAATCTTCTTCGCCTTCTTTTTCGGCATGATAGATCGGATTGTCGAAGTCATGCAGAGGTGTAACCGAATTGTTATCAATGAGATCAGGAAGGTAATCGCTTTTGAGGTCGGAACCAAATGAATCAAAGGGAAAGAGAATGAAAAAATATTGCCATTTTTATTTTTTAAAACTGCAAAAATAAATGAAGAACAGGGAACACCGCTTTTAATTACAAAAACATCCATTTATTACTGATGCAAAATGTTGCAAAATGAAACACATGAGGTGGCCCTTATAATGGACCATTACGTTTCGGGCAAAACGTATGGCTTTCATGCAAACAACACTAAAACACAGAAATATTACTCTTCGGGATGAGCGACAGTGGTGATTTTGGAGGCCTTCCAGTTGCCTGGTACGCACGATCTTATCCACGCCTCGAGCTCGCGGTCACGGTCAATCTCTTCACTCACTGAACAAGCATGCTTAGGATCCAGCATCCCTGCACTGACAAAGGTGTACGGTGGACGACGTCCTCTGTTTGGTCTAGACGACTCTTGATCTGGCTGATAAACGACCCCAAACATGTCTGCTTTTACCACAATATCAATGATCCTTCCCCAGCCTTGGGCCTCTCTGTTCTTCACCACTTCCAGGGCTTGTTTATAAGAAGAAATGGACAGCCTTTTCTCTTTCTCAGCAACAAGGGCATTCTCCACCTTGACGGTTTCAATTGCTTGACTTGGTGTTTCAAATTTTTCACTGTCCATTTCTACTTCCTTCATCTTCTGGGTCGTGTCTCTCATCACTACACATCCCTTTGTGGCGACGGTCGCACAACAATTATCAACACTAGGGAAAGCTCCATCCTTCATCAGAGGTTTTGGGACCACAGACATTGGAACCTTTAACTGATCCTCCTTAGTCACCTCCATTCTTCTCTTGTCCTTTTTCACCATTTTTACCCTTATAGGACCCTGCCTGGGTACGGGGCTGACATCCTCATTCATTATCTGTGCCAAGCTGATAGCCTTAGAGTCCACCATATCTTGGACGACATGCTTAAAATACCTACAACCCTCAATGTTGTGTCCGGGTATCTCAGAATGGAACTCGCACTTAGCATTCTCATCGTAACTTGCAGGCCTCCGATGCGGTTCTAGAGGAATCAATATTCTCGGTCGAACTAACCCTAGATCCCTCAACCTTTTGAACAGAAGGGTATAAGTCATGGGTGGCTTATCGAACTGACGATCCGTCTTCCCCTTCTTCACTTGGCCCTTAGCTTTCTGTGCTTTCTGTTGAGGTAGCGGTTGTTGCTGTTGTACAGGTGGATTACCGACAGGAGTGGTTACGGTGGCATCATAAGGGTGGTAACGATCCTTACCGTGCTCCTTTCGGGCAGGTACACCACCTGATTCGACCTCCTTCTTGAGTTGACTATTGCCAGAGGGTTTCTGTACTACGGATGGCGGAGCCTTTGCCTGAACTTTCTCCTCTATCAGCCATTTCTCAAGCTTCTCCAACCTCTCAGCAATTGTTTTCTGCCCCAAGGCAAGCCCTTGCACGACTTTAAACAACTCCCCCATCATCTTTTTCAGTTCGAGAATGTCGGCGTTAGGCGGATCCATCAGCTTGGATGTCTGAACGGGAGAGCTATGCGCACCGATTAGATACTGACACCTACAAAACAGCAAATAGGTTAGTATGACTCACACATGCAATGTCTATCCGTATAAGGAATTGTCCTTTGATTCTAGTGTCACTGAGACAGATAATTTTCATCAATAATATTCCGACATCTGGATGTCTCTCAACCAGAATCTCAATCAAAAAAATGGACCCTGAGTACGGATAGACATGGGTTGAATGCAGATGAGTGCAGAATGGGAATGATGCAAATGCATGAATGCAGGTCACTGTGCCATCTTCCAAGTCATCTGAGGATCCATTAAGTCTCTGAACCAGTCACAGTCACCTGAGGGACTAAGTCACCATAAATCCGACTTGGGAAGTTCCGAAATAAACGGAACCGGAGATTACATCACTTATCATCACAGGAACATCCACTGAACGGATGACAACCAGATCCTCTGAATAAGTACTCTCAAACTCACCCCGGGGATCCGAAATAAACGAAACCCGCTGATCAATACCAGGGTCAAACCTCTGGCGTCCAGAAATAAAGATCCATAAATCCACTGTACCAAAATCATCATCACAGCATCACTGGCAGAAACCTGTACTTGCAAGAATCAAACCCTCCCCTCACAGGTGAATTCTAACAAGGTCATCCTAAGGCGGACAATAGTCTCGACAATCGGGCAAAGATACTCAACGGGTTTGCCCTTTCGGGTGTGCCGTTGTAGCTCTCTTAAGATCGTCTAAACCAAAAATCCGGGAAATAACGGTCACCGAAGTCAATAGCTCAGATGAGGTAACCCAACCTGAGTGGAATAACTCCAAACGGAAGGACTCTCTCAAATGAACCTCGTCCGGCTGTGGTGACACGTCGCAACAACATGCTGATACAGCAAGTGAGGAAACGCGAGACCACACTAATCCTAGGTGTATACTCGGGCCTGGGTTTTAGCCCCACTCAGAACAACCACCCCAAACAGAGGAACCAACCTGTACAGGATCAGCACAATGATAATATGATGCATGCAAACAGATATGCATATATATACAACATAATAATCATAAATGCAATAAATAGAGCAACGCAAGCAACCTAAACCCTATCCTAGAGAGCGCTAGGAGAGCCTCGCTTAGGGAAGATGGACCAACAAGAGGTCAACATCTCTACATCCCCAGTAGAGTCGCCAGCTGGCGCATTACGCGAAAAACCGGCGGGAAAACAAAACAACATAGCCGCCACCGTGCGTTATTTACCCCAAAAGAGGGAAAGGAAACGCTCGAAGTAAACCTGGAAAAGACATGGTCTCGCGACCAGAGAGGGATGGGATCAGGAGTCGGTTATGCGAAGGGAAGGTATTAGCACCCCTACGCATCCGTCGTACTCGACGGGATCCACGCACAAAAGGAAGGATAAAGGTTGCTAAACGCCGCTCAAACATCACACATTGGCTAAAAAAGACACAGGAAAACAAGAGAAACTAACTCGGCAGGATATCGCATCCTGGGCCTACGTAGTCTGTCAGGCACAAACATCAGAGTCGACGTAGTTTGGGACAGGGGGAACGTGCTCGCTAGGATGTCGCATCCTATACATACGTATCTTCTCGGACTAAAGAAGAATCAGAACACTCGTAGCTCGGCTAACGCACGCTAAACAAAACCCACACAGGAAACCGACTGCCAATCGCTGGACTTACGTCAAACTCCACACAAACAGGCAAACATGGAAACCGAATGCCAATCGCTGGACTTACATCAGACTCCGAACCAAACAAACACACACAGGAAACCAACTGCCAATCGCTGGACTTACATCAGACTCCAACAAGCAAACTGGAAACCGAATGCCAATCGCTGGGCTAACATCGGACTCCAACCAGAAAAGGAGAAACAACTCACACAAACAAAATAAAAGGGCGCCCAGAGAGATCTGCTCATCTCCTGCCTACGTACCTCATCTGGTATGAGGATCAGGGCGACGTAGTTCCCCTACGCAGGGAAAGAACTTCTAACCTAACCAGAGACAGGGAAATGACAAACTAGAAGGGAGACTAACTCGAGCCTAATAGTTATCATGTAAATTCACCATGGTCCTAGGTTGAAGTTTCTATCTAACTTGCACAGGGAGCAAGCTATCCTAAACGGCAACTGAGTAAACACAAGCACAAATAGCACACCTTATATACAAGCAAAGTGGGCTCCCATAAGGTTAAGCTTTAGTCGAGGGGTCATGTCAACCTCGACAAACTAGCCACTGTAACAGGGTGATGTTAGCTCTTAACCCTAACATTGAGAGTTAGGGTGAAGCAGATGAAATGGGAAGTGAGGGTAAGACCCCACAGCTCTTATCCCTGGCCTGGGAGAGCTTGACTCAAATAGAAGGTGTGGGAGTTCAGAAAGCAGGAACTCTTCTATCCACTTGACTGACTCAACAAGGATCTTGGGTTAATATCCACAATGCATCAACATGTAATGTGAGCAAAGGGATGACACACTGAGTAGCAGGAGATGGGTTGCACATCTCTTTTATCTGCCAATTGCCTTATCAAAGGTCTTTTCCTGCTTGGCACAAAGATAAACAAACACAAGCATTGCCTCTTAAGGAGGACTTCAGACAGGTGCCTGCCCAAGTAACAGGACAGGTCTTCCAGACTACATGAAGTCAGTGAATTATACCTCTAGTGGTTAAGCAACCAAGCAAACAGCAAAAGCAAGTTCAAAAGAACTTAAGCAACTAATGTACCTGAAAACAATCTAACTCAATCAGTATACAAGTCACAAAGTCAAACAGACAATCCAACAGTCAACAGATATAGCCGAGCAATGCAACAATGTGCAAGGCACAAGCTCAACTCAAATGAGCTAAAAGCCACCTACAAAACAAGCCAAGATTAGTCAAGATAAACCAAATAGTCAACTCAAGCAATGTGAATCAATTCCCTCATGGCCATATGCTTCTTAACCTGCAAACCAAGCTCAAACCTGAGAAGCAAACCACTAGGACAAGGCCTAGGGTCAAAGAGGGAGAAATAATTCAAAACAGAACATGAAAATTGACAACAATCAAGCTCAATCAATTAAGAACAATATCCAAGTAGTCCCATATCAATATCATCAACCAAGTTCATTTCACAAAGCACATAAGGCAAAGCATGCAAGTCGAAAGCTCATTGAAGCAAACAGAATGAACCAATCCACATCAACTCAAAAATGATTCAACAAATCCCAAGAAAAATCATGGCTAAACAGCACACATCATAGGATCAACCCACCAAAAATCAAGGCATTTGGACAAGTTTAAGCATGGCAAATAAATTCCATAAGGCAAGGCAAGCACAAACAAGGTCAATTAGGGCACAAAATGCTACATCAACTTAGCACAAGCCTAAAACAGAATTGGTACATGATAAATGTCTCAAACCAAATCCACAATAAACTTCAAAGTGTCTAGAATCAATGTGCACAATTTCAAGTTCATATGATAAACATCAAGCATTTCACAAATCATCGAACTTCATGACTATCCAAATATGCACAAATGATCAACCAGCAAGAAAAATACCAAAGAAATCAGAAATCCATCCAAAAAATCTAGGAAAATTCATGATCAATCCTAACATCCAGAAGAAACATCATGCAAAAAATATCATCAATTGGCCTTTAATTGGCATGGCAAATAAAATCCACAAGTTGAGCAAGCAATGGTGTGACACACATTGTCACACCTACATTAAACAGATCATATCTCAACAACCAGAAATGAGAAAAATACAAACTCTACACCAAAATGATCAACAAGGTGTCTATTTTAAGCATGCAAAATTTCACAATCATAGGATCAGAACTCATCATTTCATGAAGCAAATGGCAAGGTAGGTGCAAGATAGCATACATATGAATAATCCCTAAGCCAAAACAAATTCCATCCGTGCACAATTTGTGAAAAAATAGTCATAAAATAGTAGACATCTTGAGGAACATCATGCAAAAAATCTCATGTGATTTGGATCAATATTCATGGAGATATGAATTTTGGAAGTGGAGAGAAAAATAAAAAACATGGAAGCATGTACATGAATGGCATGGTGAACAAAGGAATAAAATGCAAAGGCCTGGTTTGGAAATGCACACGGCAAGGTTCGAACCGTGTTGCAATTTGAAAGTGGCGCTTTTACTATGAAACTATGTGTTTCATTAAAGCTTATGTGGCGAAGCTGCGCGCTCGTGACCAATCATTTAGACACATAGGACACACGTGGTCCAATACATGGCAATTAACCCAAAACCACATGCAGGAAGCGCTAAACAAGATCAAACTACTTTCTGGAAAAAAAAATCCTAGGTCTTCATACGTGTTCATACATGTTCATACACTCAAGAACACTCATGCACATAAATTCAAACTGAATACACCATTGCACTCCTCTTTCATCATACATCATGGATCAAGACTCAATTTAATCTAATTCTACCTATATTCAAAGTTTCGAGCCATGAAAGTTTCATACATCAATCTTAGATCTAACATAACTTGTTCATTTCTCCACGAAAATCAATGAAACAAAGCTCAGCACACTCAGGGATTCAAGATCTACAACATGCATATCATAATTTCATGAATCATGGAATTCAAAATCTGACCTTCAAGAGAATGCAGAACTGGAATTGGTTGTTTTAAGTCCTGGCAAGCAAAAACAGATGATCTCCAATGCTCATATGAATGAATGGATGAAGAATCGATGCTCAATTGTGCTCGATAGTGCTGAAACCTTCAACTGCCATTGATATGCATATGCTTCAACAGCTCCAAAAAACAGCTCAAATTGGATGGATTTGGCTTCAATCTTGTTCAACTATGCTTGTGAATGATGATTCAACCAAAAACAAGGCAATGGATTTGAGGAAATTTGCAGAAAAAGTGAGAGAGCAAAATATGAAGATTATGCAATTGGATCTAGATCTGAACAAAAATGAAATGTTAACCCTGTTTTCTGTTATGATTATCTTTATATATGGTGTGCTAATGAAACTCTTAATCACAATTAGCCAAATGCAAGTGGATTAAGTGAAATGAAGGTGTAAGGCCAATTTTGCAAATTCACCTCATGTGCATGAAATGGATGCTACAGTGCACGAGATCTGTGCTAATTCACCTGAAAAATCAATTTGGAGCCAAATGCCAATGTTTGAATGCATGGACAATGCTTAATTTTTGAATTTAAAAGTTCCCTCCAAAATTCAAATGAAAATGTCAATATTTTTGTGATCAAAATGCATGATATGTGATGCATGAATTGGATAGCATATGTCAAAACAAGAATGTAGCAAAAAAAACCACTTCATTTGGCCTTATGGTTCAAAAGTTATGCACTTGTGAAGTTCAAATTATCTTGACCATGTTTGATCCATATCTTCTCAACCATACATGAGAAATTCATGTTCTTGGACTTTTTGGAAAGGTGAGAGCAAGATCTTCAACTTTCATGTTGGACAAAATTTCATTTGAAGCTTTCTTGATGATGTAAACTTGAGGAGAAGACCTTTCCATTTTTGGCAATTTCAAATTACAAGTCACTTACTATTTTTGGAAACTTTTCATCTGACCTCAAATTCTTCCTTGTTGATGTTTGAAATGTCAAATGAGACTTGTATGGACATGAATGAGGCCTCTCTAACCATCTCTCACTTTCAAATCCATGATTGAATTGACAATTGACTTTGGTTGACTTTCTAGGGTTTCAGATGAATTGCATCTTGACTGATGATCTCTGAACATCCAACCTTTGGCCAAACCACTTCAAAATGATCTCTAGGCCACATGAACTCAATGAACAAACCCTAGGGCTTTGCTTCCATAGGATATGCATTTGCTTGCTTGCACAATTGGATCTCCTGACCAGTCTTGACTAATCTTGCCTGATGACTGATGAACTATGCAATGGACAATGCAATGTTAATGACCTAAAATGAAAATGTATGTACATAATGGTGGGTGCAAATTTGCGGTGCTACAACAGGATCGGAGTTTCGGACAGATACTCTTTAATGCTATCGAAAGCTTTTTGGCAATCCTCGATCCAATCATGAGACTAATCTTTCCGGAGGAGCTTGAATATCGGCGCACATGTGGCAGTCATGTGGGATATGAATTTGGAAATATAATTCAAATGGCCAAGAAAACCTCGGACTTGCTTCTCAGTTTTGGGCGCAGGCATCTCTTGTATCGCTTTGACCTTGGCAGGGTCAACTTCAATACCTCTTTCACTAACAATAAAGCCCAATAACTTGCCGGAACGGACTCCAAATGTACACTTGTTGGGATTCAAACGAAGCTTATACTTCCTCAAACGCTGAAAAAAGCTTCAACAAGTGCTCTACATGTTCAACTTCCGTTCTTGACTTTGCAATCATATCGTCAACATATACCTCGATCTCCTTGTGCATCATATCATGAAACAAGGTGGTCATAGCTCGTTGATACGTGGCTCCGGCGTTCTTCAAACCGAAGGGTATCACTCGATAACAGAATGTTCCCCAAGGTGTGATGAATGTTGTCTTCTCCATATCCTCGGGTGCCATTTTAATCTGATTATATCCGGAAAATCCGTCCATAAATGAAAAGACATTGAATTTAGCTGTATTATCTACCAACATATCAATATGTGGTAGAGGAAAATCATCTTTCAGACTAGCTTTATTCAAGTCTCTATAGTCCACACACATTAGGACCTTCCCATATTTCTTAGGCACGGGCACAATATTGGCCACCCATTGAGGATATGTGGAAGTCACCAGAAACCCCACATCAATTTGCTTATGAACTTCCTCTTTGATTTTTACTGCCATATCAGGATGAGTTCTTCTGAGCTTCTGCTTCACAGGCACGCACTCAGGCTTCAAGGGTAAAAAATGTTGCACAATATCAGTATCTAGACCAGGCATGTCTTCATATGACCAGGCGAAGACATCAACATATTCCCGTAGCAAATCAATCAACCCCTTCTTAACAGACTCCTCCAGGAGTGCCCCAATCTTTACTTCTCGCACACAATCTTCAGACCCCAAGTTGACTGTTTCCAGATTCTCAAGATGCGGATGAATGATCTTCTCTTCATGCTCAAGTAGACGGGTAATCTCGTCAGGAATCTCTTCCACATCATCTTCTTCTGCTTCAAATACAAGGAATTCAAAGTTGGGAGATGGTGTTGGATCATTATGTTCAATGGGTTTGATTAACCTGCATAATGATTTTGGATATGAAAAGTTTTAGAATTCAAACAAGGCAAATCATTATGCAGATGAAAAGATTGATTTTATTCTATTTTTTTAGGTTTTATGTGATCACCAATTTCATGCAAAAAGCGAAAAGGGAAAATAATTGGAAAACAAACATTTAACATGAATCTATTGAATGAAAATATCATTGTATTTATGCGCCAACGATGTCATCGCTCCTCCTTTTGGCATGGGAGAAGGGTTTTTTAAACACAATGAACATTACTTTGACTTATGGATAACTGTTGGAATATCCACAACGACCCAATTATTGCAGATTCCCCCAGGGATGATGAAGTTGCCAGAATCCTCTTCGTCCTCTTCCAAAACGGCAGCAACCTCCTCGCCTTGATTGGTGTGGATGAAACCTCCACTCCTGAACAGCCCTTGCGAATTAGAAACCCCAGAAGAATAACCGATGCCAGCCCGAGACTTGTTGTCTTCTAGCTCAATCATTTTCCCTAAGCCAACAGTTGCACCATGCTCAATGGCCAACTTTGCATCTTTATAGGAAGCAAGTGAAGGAGCTCTCTTCTCAATAGGCTCAGCAATAGATAAAGCTTGGAAAGGAGTTCCAACTTCATCCTCAGCATTTATATATGAGAAGGAAGACAAATGGCTAACCAGGAGGGCCTTCTGCTTGCTACCATCATACTTGATGATAATAGGCTCGGGGATCCGAAACACTGGAGAAATTACGTTGACCTCATCAGCATCTTCGTCAACATTTCTGTTTTGAAGGATCTCAATAACTCCTTCGTCCAGCACTTCCTGAACATCTTTGTGCACCTGGCGACAACCTCTTTGGTTAACAGAACAGACTCGGCATCTATCGTGGTCATGTTCATAATGACTATACTCACATAGCAAATGATGCATCTCGACCAGAGACTGTCGAATATGACTGACATATTTGACTTTGTATTTGCCAGTGCAGCCCTGGACCATGTTGACAGACTTCCCATGCTCGGGCAATGGGTTCTTCTTTACGTTAGGACCTACGTCCTCGAAACACAAAATGCCACACCTCACAAGGTCTTGAACCTTGGTCTTCAAAGGGTAGCAATTCTCCACGTCGTGGCCGGGAGCACTAGAATGGTAAACACAGTGTAATTCGGGCTTATACCACCATTGGGGATTAGCAAGTATAGCCGGTGGGTCTCGCGGAGTAACCAACTTTCTCTCTATCAAAGAGGGATATAACTCTGCATACGTCATCGGAATAGGATCGAAGGTCACCCTTTTCCTCTCGTAACTCGTGCTGGTTTGATTACTGTTTCGAGGCTGGTAGGCCTGCTGTTGCGGACGGTGCTGTTGTTGTTGATATTGCTGATGTGGTTGCTGATTGTTGTTGTGATGCTGATACTGCTGATTATCTCTGAAGACAGGTGCTATATGAGCCACCTGGTACTGGTTACCGGTGAGACGCACGGTCTTCCTCCTCACAGAGGGTCTTCTTAGTTTTGCATGGGAGGTCACAACATGTGTCTCTCCATCTTTCTTCTTTGCAAACAACCCATAGCGTTTGGCAGAAGAGCCTTCTTCTCTGGTCAGACGTCCTTCTCTAACCCCTTCTTCTAGACGCATCCCCATATTCACCATCTCGGTGAAGTCAGAAGGAGCGCTAGCGATCATTCGCTCATAATAAAAAGAACTTAAGGTCTTCAAAAAGATCTTAGTCATCTCTTTCTCTTCTAGCGGAGGCACGATCTGCGCTGCTAACTCTCGCCACCACTGGGCGTACTCTTTGAATGTTTCCTTGTATTTCTGGGACATGGCTTTCAATTGATCCCTATCGGGAGCCATATCCACATTGTACTTGTACTGCTTGACGAAGGCCTCGCCAAGATCATTGAAGGATCGGATGTTCGCACTGTCTAAACCCATGTACCAACGCAAAGCGGCACCGGACAGACTGTCCTGAAAGTAGTGGATGAGCAATTGGTCATTGTCGGTCTGAGTTGACATTTTCCTGGCATACATGACCAGGTGACTCAGAGGGCAGGTGTTCCCCTTGTATTTTTCAAAGTCAGGGACCTTGAATTTTACAGGGATCTTCACATTAGGAACCAAGCAAAGTTCAGCAATAGACTTGCCGAAAAGATCCTTTCCTCTGAGAGTTTTCAATTCCTTGCAAAGCTCAAGAAATTGATCATTCATAGCATCCATCTTCTCATAGACATCTGGGCCCTCAGACAGCTCAGAATGATAGATGGTGTCGTCTACTCTGGGCGAAGTATGCACGACAGGAGGAGGAACAGCAAGGACCGGGCTAGATGTCGGCATAGAAGCAAAGGTGGGAGCAGGACCCTCGGGCATGAAATTGGGAGGCATCCCCCACGGGAATCCGGCTGGCATGGCCATTGGAGCAAAGTGTGCACTGGATGCAGGCACAATCGAGGAGACAATCTCAGAGATGACTGTCCTCTAGGGAGGAGTTGAAGGTGTCGGAGAAGACTGGCTCTGAGTAGCCATGAATGATTCCATCAAGGCACTTAGTCTGGCCACTTCCTCTTTCAGCTCGCGGTTTTCTTGTTCCAGATGATCCATCAGTCTTGAAATGTTGGCTCTGGTGTAGTACCGGTGAGTCAGCTTGTCTTCAAAATAAATGAAGAACACAGAGTTAGACCACAAGACGAGAAGCCGGGAACAAAACCTGCTTATGCATATTGTCATACGGTGAACTGACTTTAATGTGTTTTTAATCATAATATCGCGGTTAGCAAGAGTCGCCACCGACTTTTCTTTTATCCAATAAGGAAAGGTGGAAAAGAACAGGAAAGACCTTAATTTAGATTCTTAGGTTCGGGAGGTACATTATACAAAGGGAAGGTATTAGCACCCTTTGTATCCATGGTTATCCATGGGCTCTTAATTGCTCAATCATTTATGTTTTTCTAGTTTGAAAAAGTGTTTGAGAAATGTGTAGGAAATGTTTTGAAAAGGAGAATTTAACTTTGTAATGATTCTTGTATGAATGTATACAAAGTGGTTATCTCGTTTAGTTTTGAAAATAGTTTAGAAAAATATAACTCGGCAATGATTCTGGTACGAATGTATGCCAAGTGGTGATTTTCTAAGATGTTTTGAAATGTGTGAGGTGTGAAAAGTATTTTAGGTTATGAATAAGCAATTAAGAGTTATACCTATCTGAGGCCTTTCTGGGCATTTCCTATCCTTATGAGGGTAAAACTGTCCTTACTATTGAGAAGTAAGCAGTTTTATCCTTTGGATTTAGAAGGGTCATCGAAGGGTCATCGATTGGTCATTGAAGGCAACAGTTGTGAGGATACCTTAGCATTCGAAGGGACTATCATCATTTAACCGTAGGCTACACCGAAGGGTCGTCGCGGGACAAAGGCAAAATTCGAGGGACTATGATGATTTAACCGAAGGGTCTTTGCTAAGGGTATCCCCATATTCGTGGGACATGACCGTAATACCAAAATCGTGGGGTAACAAAGAGAGGTCCAAGATCACTTATTTAAAGGCAATGTGTTGTAATTACTTAGATAGCCGTAATCAATTAGGTAATTAGGTCCATATTAAAATCAATACATTAAGATCAATTAAGCCATTAGGGTGGATCTTCGCCATGAAATGAATACATTAAAATCAATTGAGTAATTCAGGGTGAATCTCCATAAGGATCTCCCACACATAAAGTGGGATACCTAGCCGGCCGTTTCCTCGGGAATATGTAAACCTTTGCACAATTCAACACACGAGTTAGAGCATCAAAGTAAAGTACAATTGAAAATTGCACTACAACACAACAGTCATAATCTCAGGCCAAATGATGCAGAATTATAATAAGTCTTGGTTAGATAGACATAAGGCATAATAGAAAAGCAGCCACTGTCCCGTTCGCCTCTGCTTCGCCTGGCGAAGGCTCAGCGAATGCTCGCTACAGGCTCGCTTAGCGATGTGTTAGCGAGCGGCCACGGGTTTGGAGTTTGACAGCAGCATGACCTCCGAAAACCTGAACTTGTATGGCACTTGATTACAGGAATAGCATGGACAAACATTCATGATATTCAAGCATATTTAAATTCGCATGTGAAATCAAACTACATATTCGAAACTTCAATCATGATGCTTTATGTATATAGAGATTACCGATTAAAAGCATAAAACAATAGTGATGCGCAAACCTGCTTGCAACTAAGATGCTATGTTGAAGAGACTGATCGCTTTTGGTATCGGATGGAGTTGGGCGGCGGTAGCTTCGGAGCGGAGGAGCGGCCTTCAGGGTTTCTTCACTCGGAACTCTCTAAAGTAGCCTCCAGGGTTTCTGTGCCAGGGTTTCCGTCCGTCCTCCTCTGTTTTCCCCCCTTTTCGTGACTGAAGTTGTGGTATTTATAATGCTCTTGTGGTGACCTAATGGGCTCAGAATGAAGCCCGAAAATTCTGATGTTCGCAAGCTTCGCTAGGCGAAGGAGTTGCTCGCCTAGCGAGCCAGCTAGTTTGGGCTTTTACTGGATCTGGTGCTTCGCTGGGGCGAGTGTCATGACGAAGGGTTCGCTAGGCGAAGGAATTGCTCGCCTAGCGAGCAAGTTAGTTTGGGCCATTTTGGATTGAGTTCGTTGTGAGCTGGGCTTTTGTTCCTTTAAGATCAGTGCCTTGCAGAATAAGTCGGAGTGCCTTGAAAAATGCCTTGTAATATCAACGGGCAAATTTTGGGGTATGACAGCTGCCCCTGTTTAATATTCTTGAACCGAAAGAGTAGAATGGTATGTGCACCTTTCGTGGTCTGGAGGTGGAAGATTATTGAACACTAAAATGCCCCAAAAATTTGCGCTTGTCGACCAGGAGCTAGTCTTGATGGAGAGGGGCTTAAAGATGCCATCCAGGGAATTTGATGATGAGAACTTCAGAGTGCGTCGTACACTAGACGATATCTGAAGACATGGATGTCGTACCGAGTCATACGATAGACCGTATAGTGAGTCATCCATTATGCTGTCGACTTTGCTGGGGAGTCAGAGTGTGTTACACGCTGCTGGGGATAAGGGATCAGAATGGATCATATGCTAGACCGTATCTGAATACCAGAGTGAGTTGTTCATCAGGCGGATGACTTTGTCGAGGATGAAAAGTCAGAATGGATCGTACGCTAGATCGTCTTTGAGTTGCAAAATGAGACCTCCATTAAGCGGGTGATTTCACTGGGGATAGAAGATCAGACCGGATCGTATGCTAGATCATATCTGAGTTGAAGATCCAAATGGGTCTTATGCTAGACCGTATTGGAGTTGCAGGATGAGCCGTCCGTTAGGCTGTGTCTGATGATGAAAGGGGGTAGTCGTACGCTAGACTACACTTCAGAAATATACCGTACACTAGGTAGCATCTGAGGAGATGAAGGTCTAACTGGGTCGTACATTAGACCGTATTTGAGCAGAATGAGCCGTCCATTAGGCTGAATCTGATGATAAAGGGGGTAGTCATATGCTAGACTACACTTTAGAAATGTACCGTACACTAGGTAGCATCTGAGGAGATGAAGGTCTAACTGGGTCGTACATTAGACCGTATCTGAGCAGAATGAGCCGTCCATTAGGCTGAATCTGATGATAAAAGGGGGTAGTCATATGCTAGACTACACTTCAGAAATGTACCGTACACTAGGTAGCATCTGAGGAGATGAAGGTCTAACTGGGTCGTACATTAGACCGTATCTGAGCAGAATGAGCCGTCCATTAGGCTGAATCTGATGATAAAAGGGGGTAGTCATATGCTAGACTACACTTCAGAAATGTATCGTACACTAGGTAGCATCTGAGGAGATGAAGGTCTAACTGGGTCGTACATTAGACCGTATCTGAGCAGAATGAGCCGTCCATTAGGCTGAATCTGATGATAAAAGGGGGTAGTCATATGCTAGACTACACTTCAGAAATGTACCGTACACTAGGTAGCATATGAGGAGATGAAGGTCTAACTGGGTCGTACATTAGACCGTATCTGAGCAGAATGAGCCGTCCATTAGGCTGAATCTGATGATAAAAGGGGGTAGTCATATGCTAGACTACACTTCAGAAATGTACCGTACACTAGGTAGCATCTGAGGAGATGAAGGTCTAACTGGATCGTACATTAGACCGTATCTGAGTTGTTGAAGGTCAGAATGGATCATACATTAGATCGTCTTTGAGTTGAAGGAGTCATATGTTGAGCTGAATCAGAATAAACCGTACGCTAGGCTATATCTGATAGTATTTGTATATGGTGTATTTGCAATAAATGTCTGGGATGGGCTTATAGATGCCATCGTTATGAGGATGTCAGAATGAATGTTGACATGGAGTATATCTGAAAGATGTAGTTGAATCCTGAATGTAATTGATAAAGATGTCCGTCTGAATAGACCTTTGTTCTGATTGTATCAAGAGGATAATTGACCTGAAAATAAAGTTAGCTTCATGCCATGAGATGCAAATGTTGTATGCATGCGTGTGCTGTGAAATGATGTAATGAGTGAATTATGCGTCTGAAATAAATGCGAACATTGTATGCATGTATATGTTATGCAATGATGTAATGAATGCACTATGCGTCTAAAACGTTCTTCCAGGAGACTCTACTGGGGAAATAAATCTCAGTCTGCTGGTCGGAGATATTTGTATTGATGATCCTTCCTTAGCCGGGGGATACTTGATTTATGTCTGACGATGGAAACACTCAACAGAGCCTGGCTAGGGCTGGAAGAGATGACCAGTCTGTCTGGTAATGCCAACCTCTTCTGGGAAATAGCTGGTTTTTGTTGGGGAATAGAATTAGCAACGGATTCATTGGGAAGCGTGATTAGACCTTCTCCTCGATTCTGAAGTCGTGTAGTAATTGCTATTGCTATTCTAGGCATGCATTTTTGGTAAACATTGATCATATTCAGATGCATAAATCAATTCAAATTAAACCAATGGACGTTTACGCAAACAAAACAGAAAAGTAAAAACGAAATCATCTTTTTGGAAGTAAAATTGTATTGATTTGAAAGAGGGCCCGTAAACAGGCAATTTGTGTACAAGGAGACAGAAATCCTAGTCAGAGGAAATTGTCAGGCAAACAAAGAGGAAGCTATGCAAAAAAAGTCCTATCGATTCTAATTCCACTACTGTCATTATGTTTTCAAGCATCTCATCTCCTGCTGTTGGATAGAAGTGATTAGCTTGTTCCGTCCTTTGAACTTGGGTGAAGCTGACTGGGAACAGGACATAGTCATACGCTTTAATCCATAATTTTTGCCTGGACCGCCTTTTCAGGTTTTCAGTCCACCAGGATACCCTTTTTTGCCCAAGCCGCCTTTTCAGGTTTTCGATTTGCCGGGTGTACATTTTTATATGTTTATCCCTAATTTTTGCCGGACCCCTTTTGGTTCGCCGGGATGCCTTTACTTTTGCCTAGATACGTCGACCTAGCGGGTCTCTTTTATGCGTAGTATTTTTTAACTATGTCCGCGTTCACAGGATGCGGGAAATCTTCGCCGTCCATTGTAGCAAGTATCATGGCTCCACCAGAGAATACCTTCTTAACTACAAATGGCCCTTCGTATGTGGGAGTCCATTTACCTCTGGGATCACCTTGCGGTAGAATGATACGCTTGATCACCAAGTCACCAATTTGATATACCTGTCTCTTGACCTCTTTGTTAAATGCCTGGGTCATGCGCTTCTGATATATCTGCCCATGACAAACAACCGCAAGTCTCTTTTCATCAATCAAATTTATCTGATCGAGTCGAGTCTGAATCCATTCGTCTTCATCTAAGTCTGCATCTTTCATAATTCTTAGAGAGAGCAAAGGGTAACATCTCATACCAGTCTTTGTATGTTACTGCTATCTTTTGTATGAGCTTCTGGACATTGTTAGCAGCCTCCACGGCGCCGTTCATCCTTGGCCGGTACGGAGAAGAGTTATGGTTTTTATTTTGAACTGCGTGCAGAGTTCAGTTTAGTTCCATTATCAGTGATAACTCTTTCAGGAGACAACAGGTTTCTCGAACAGACATTTGATAGAATCCATCTTAGAAGTCAATAAAGTGGTATGATTCAACATATACTGTCTTAGTCGGCGAGCAGCCCAAGCCAAAGCACAACAAGCTTTCTCGAGCTATGAGTATCTTGTTTCACAGTCGGTACCTTTTGCTAAGGTGGTATATTGCATGCTCTTTTCGACCAGATTCGTCATGTTGCCCCAACACACACCCCATTGAATTTTCTAACACGGTTAAGTACATGATTATAGGTCTTCTTTCAACTGGTGGCATCAGAATTGGAGGTTCTTGGAGATACTTCTTGATTTTGTCTTGGTAATTTGGAGATGGATTCGCAAGTAGCAGTCAAATGGAAGATAAATCGGGCACTGTAATTCAAGTGCCCCAAGAGGCTTCTGACTTCTTTCTAGTCCACTCTAGTACTCAGATCGACAGTTTCAATTGACTCCTCATGCGGCTGTACAGTCTTTTCTTTCTTGCAGTAACAGTCTGACAAGTTCTCAGGTACTTCACAAACTTCCTCACTTTCATCCTCGGCTTGGTAGATCGGATTTTCAAAGTCATAATGAACAGTAGTAGAACTATTATCAACAGGATCCAGAGTGGATATGGATACGCAATTTGTTACGTGAGTGTGTGCAAGAAAACATAGCTTGTTTGAAAAATGGCAGGAAAGATAAAGAGCGCAATATTTGAATGCAAAAAGTCCATTGATTTATTGAATATGAATATGCTTATGAAAATGACAAGACATTTAACCAAATTTGATACACTAAATAAGCAATAACAATTATTCCTGACTAAAGGAAATCGGGATAGTGTCTTCAGCCTTCCAATTATTGAGTCTGTCACCAATTGTTGGGAAAATCCAGCTATCCAGGTTGCAATCGCTATCAGCATCTTCCACAGCATTGACAGTCTCGTCCTGGTTAGGCAGAGGAGCAATGGTGGCATTAAGAGTCTCAAGCGGATCCAATTCAAATTCTCCGGCGTCGATCATATCCTGAATTTTATTCTTCAACGACCAACAATCGTTTGTATTATGCCCGGGGCTATCGGAGTGATACGCACACCTGGCGTTGGGATTATAACTAGGAGAAGTAGTGTTGGGTTTTGCAGGAGGATCTCTGAGGGTAATTAAATTTGCTTTTAGCATACCCTGCAGTGCTTGTGCTAAAGTCATATTGATCTTCGTAAACTGCCTTCTTCCCGGGTTAATGTGCCTCACAGATTTCTTGTCTTTTTTCTTCTCGAGCAAGAGAGCCTTCAGTTCTTCCTGCCCCTTGGATAAGTTCAAGATCATCTCCTGGAGTTGAGCATTCTGAGCATGGAGATCTTTGACAGTTTGCCCGAGGTCCATTTTTCTGCTTGCATGAAAACCGTGAGAACATTGATCCCTTTAGAACACCTGTTATGCAATGCTATGTCATGCTATGCAATGTATGCAATGTTTTCAAGGACTTTTTGAATTTAACTTTGCGTAAACCACCAAAAAAGGAAACTTTTGTTTTTCTCTCTTCTTTTTTTTTTTTTTTTTTTTTTTTTTTTTTTTTTTTTACGAAACAGGGCAAAGTTAAATTCCTAAGTCCTCGAAATGGTTAGTACAATGCCATGATGATATGATGTTATGATGTTAAATAAGTAACAAGCACAAACAAGTCACACAACAATCATTCCTAGGTTTTAAGGCTTGCATGAGTTCCATAGGCAAGTACCCTCCCCACTGAAGTTTGGTTGGTTCAACCTGTCCTAGAATAGTAACCGGGTTCTAGAAGGATCTCAAATCATTGACATTCCTTTAAGTCCACTTCAGTGCAACACCAAGTGGTTGACCGAAACTTCCCTAAAGTCCAATCTCAAAGAGTGTAGTATCGAGTCTCAACCAACCCCAGTCGGAACCGAAGTCAGTTATCTCACTACTTTCTAATGGCTAGGATGAGTCAATTAGGGTTCTAAAGGTCTGATTAATGTTTTGATGACACCACGCGGAAGCCAAATTTTTCCTCAAGTAAACATGAGGAACATCAGGACATCCAAAGTGTCACATTAATCGTAGCCATCACTTTGACCATTCCAGTATACGCCGGATAGTCGCGATGATCTTTTGCTACTTACCTAAGGTACACTAGATCCGGGTGTAGGATCTTTCGCTCGAAAATACCCTTAAAAGAAGGAACAATCTGACAACATAAATGATTTTTTAAGGTGACCTCTCTTTGTAGTCCCCAGCAGAGTCGCCAGTTCTATCATACGGTGAACTGACTTTAATGTGTTTTTAATCGCAATGTCGCGGTTAGCAAGAGTCGCCACCGACTTTTCTTTTATCCAATAAGGAAAGGTGGAAAAGAACAGGAAAGACCTTAATTTAGATTCTTAGGTTCGGGAGGTACATTATACAAAGGGAAGGTATTAGCACCCTTTGTATCCATGGTTATCCATGGGCTCTTAATTGCTCAATCATTTATGTTTTTCTAGTTTGAAAAAGTGTTTGAGAAATGTGTAGGAAATGTTTTAAAAAGGAGAATTTAACTTTGTAATGATTCTTGTATGAATGTATACAAAGTGGTTATCTCGTTTAGTTTTGAAAATAGTTTAGAAAAATATAACTCGGCAATGATTCTGGTACGAATGTATGCCAAGTGGTGATTTTCTAAGATGTTTTGAAATGTGTGAGGTGTGAAAAGTATTTTAGGTTATGAATAAGCAATTAAGAGTTATACCTATCTGAGGCCTTTCCGGGCATTTTCTATCCTTATGAGGGTAAAACTGTCCTTACTATTGAGAAGTAAGCAGTTTTATCCTTTGGATGTAGAAGGGTCATCGAAGGGTCATCGATTGGTCATTGAAGGCAACAGTTGTGAGGATACCTTAGCATTCGAAGGGACTATCATCATTTAACCGTAGGCTACACCGAAGGGTCGTCGCGAGACAAAGGCAACATTCGAGGGACTATGATGATTTAACCGAAGGGTCTTTGCTAAGGGTATCCCCATATTCGCGGGACATGACCGTAATACCGAAATCGTGGGGTAACAAAGAGAGGTCCAAGATCACTTATTTAAAGGCAGTGTGTTGTAATTACTTAGATAGCCGTAATCAATTAGGTAATTAGCTCCATATTAAAATCAATACATTAAGATCAATTAAGCCATTAGGGTGGATCTTCGCCATGAAATGAATACATTAAAATCAATTGAGTAATTCAGGGTGAATCTCCATAAGGATCTCCCACACATAAAGTGGGATACCTAGCCGGCCGTTTCCTCGGGAATATGTAAACCTTTGCACAATTCAACACACGGGTTAGAGCATCAAAGTAAAGTACAATTGAAAATTGCACTACAACACAAAAGTCATAATCTCGGGCCAAATGATGCAGAATTATAATAAGTCTTGGTTAGATAGACATAAGGCATAATAGAAAAGCAGCCACTGTCCCGTTCGCCTCTGCTTCGCCTGGCGAAGGCTCAACGAATGCTCGCTACAGGCTCGCTTAGCGATGTGTTAGCGAGCGGCCACGGGTTTGGAGTTTGACAGCAGCATGACCTCCGAAAACCTGAACTTGTATGGCACTTGATTACAGGAATAGCATGGACAAACATTCATGATATTCAAGCATATTTAAATTTGCATGTGAAATCAAACTACATATTCGAAACTTCAATCATGATGCTTTATGTATATAGAGATTACCGATTAAAAGCATAAAACAATAGTGATGCGCAAACCTGCTTGCAACTAAGATGCTATGTTGAAGAGACTGATCGCTTTTGGTATCGGATGGAGTTGGGCGGCGGTAGCTTCGAAGCGGAGGAGCGGCCTTCAGGGTTTCTTCACTCGGAACTCTCTAAAGTAGCCTCCAGGGTTTCTGTGCCAGGGTTTCCGTCCGTCCTCCTCTGTTTTTCCCCCTTTTCGTGACTGAAGTTGTGGTATTTATAATGCTCTTGTGGTGACCTAATGGGCTCAGAATGAAGCCCGAAAATTCTGATGTTCGCAAGCTTCGCTAGGCGAAGGAGTTGCTCGCCTAGCGAGCCAGCTAGTTTGGGCTTTTACTGGATCTGGTGCTTCGCTGGGGCGAGTGTCATGACGAAGGGTTCGCTAGGCGAAGGAATTGCTCGCCTAGCGAGCAAGTTAGTTTGGGCCATTTTGGATTGAGTCCGTTGTGAGCTAGGCTTTTGTTCCTTTAAGATCAGTGCCTTGCAGAATAAGTCAGAGTGCCTTGAAAAATTCCTTGTAATATCAACGGGAAAATATTGGGGTATGACACATATGACGCATGCAATGTTTGTGCATATGATTTGTTTTTTTACTTTGAAGGAACTTTAGGGTTCTATTTGCAAAAAATTGGAAGTATCAAACATTTACCATATGTGGAAATATCTCATCAAATAATATCTGGCAACAATTTTTTTATACTAAAGGAGTACAGTTTTGGTAACCATATACAAGAGAAAAGGAAAATAATCATCCTATGGATCCCTAGAAACAATCATCTAAAGCCCGGGACGCAGGAAGATAAGATGCATGAAGTCTCTTCACCTCCCTTTCATAGGCTGCCTCCATATCCGCCTTCTCCTTGGCGAGTCGATCATACTTCCTCTTCCAAAACCTGGAAGACTGAGGAAGTAGAGAAGTCCATGTATCATCAGGATCATCAATAACCTGATGTTCGAGGAACTCTATCAAAGCATCTTTCTCCTTAATTTGCTGAAGCAACTCTTCTCTTTCACAGATCCAAGCATGTGATCGGTCTTCGTCTCTCAACTCCTCTACTCCTTGGTCAGGGAGGGTTGAAGGCCCAGCCACAACCAAAGGTGTAGGTCTCGGATACTCGTAAGACATCAGATACTCGGACACTCTCTTCCTAACCCAAGCAGTGTAAGACTCCATAGCAACACAATTCTTAGGACCCAACTCTCTCTTTCCTTTCCTATGAATCTTGCGCCAAGCGCGGACCATCCTAGCTTTCAAGCCTTAGGGATCTTTACCCTCCTGAAAGAACACACCCTCTAACAAAATGTTATTAGGTTTATCCTTTAGGGGGAACCCAAGCTGACGACGTGCCAAAACAGGGTTGTAGTTAATCCCACCACATGTGCCAAGAAGAGGTACAGTGGAAAATTCACCACAAGAGTCGATAATCTGCACACCATCATACACGCGGTTGTACCAAGAGATATCATCATTAGTGAGAGACATAAGTCTCGTGGACCACCTGTCGCATTACGCGAAAAACCGGCGGGAAAACGAAACAACAGAGCCGCCACCGTGCGTTATTTATCCCAAAGGAGGGAAAAGAAACGCTCGAAGTAAACCTGGAAAAGACATGGTCTCGCGACCAGAGAAAAATGGGATCGGGAGTCGGTTATGCGAAGGGAAGGTATTAGCACCCCTACGCATCCGTCGTACTCGACGGGATCCACGCTCAAAAGAAAGGATAAAGGTTGCTAAAAACTGCTCACACACTGCACACAAGGCTGGAAAGAGACACAGGAAACACAAAAGAAACTAACTCGGCAGGATATCCCATCCTGGGCCTACGTAGTCTGTCAGGCACAAACATCAGAGTCGACATAGTTCGGGACAGGGGGAAACGTGCTCGCTAGGATGTCGCATCCTATGCATACGTATCTTCTCTAACCAGAGAAGAATCAGAGCACTCGTAGCTCGGCTAACGCACGCCAAACAAAACACAAACAGGAAACCGACTGCCAATCGCTGGACTTATGTCAGACTCCACACAAACAGGCAAACATGGAAACCGAATGCCAATCGCTGGACTTACATCAGACTCCGAACCAACAAACACACTCAGGAAACCGACTGCCAATCGCTGGACTTATGTCAGACTCCAACAAGCAAACAAGACACAGGAAACCAACTTCCAATCGCTGGACTTACGTCAGACTCCAACAAGCAAACAAGACACAGGAAACCAACTGCCAATCGTTGGACTTATGTCAGACTCCAACAAGCAAACAAGACACAGGAAACCAACTGCCAATCGCTGGACTTACGTCAGACTCCAACAAACAAACCCACACAGGAAACCGACTGCCAATCGCTGGACTTACGTCACACTCCCAACACACACAAAGGGATGAAAAAGAAAAAGGGCGCCCGGAGAGATCAGCTCATCTCCTGCCTACGTACCTCATCTGGTATGAGGATCAGGGCGACGTAGTTCCCCTACACAGGGAAAGAACTTCTATCCTAACCAGAAACAAAGGGAGACACAAACTACTAGGGAGACTACGACTCAAGCCTAGAAGTTGTCATGCATACGATCCCTATGTTGAGGTTTCTATCTAACTTGCACAGGGAGCAAGCTATCCTAAACAGCACAGGAAAATACATACAAGCACAAAAAGCAAGCACACACACTATATGCACACAGATTGGCTCACACAAGGTTAAGCTTTAGTCAAGGGGTCATGTCAACCTCGACAAACAAGCCACTGTAACAGGGTGATGTTAGCTCTTAACCCTAACATTGAGAGTTAGGGTGAAGCATATGAAATTGGAAGTGAGGGTAAGACCTCACAGCTCTTATCCCTGGCCTGGGAGAGCTTCAGACAAATGAAAGTGTGGGAGTTCAGAAAGTAGGAACTCTTCTCCACATATGACTGACACAACAAAGATCTTGGGTTAATATCCACAATGCATCAACACAAGGTGTGTGAGCAAAGTGAATGACACACTGAATAGCAGGAGATGGATTGTACATCTCTTTTATCTGCCAATTGCCTCATAGAGGTCTTTTCCTGCTTGGCACAAAGATAAACAAACACAAGCATTGCCTCTTAAGGAGGGCTTCAGACAGGTGCCTGCCCAAGTAACAGGAAAGGTCTTCCAGACTACATGAAGTCAGAGAGTTATACCTCAATGGTTAAGCAACCAAGCAAAAGCAAGTTCAAAATGAAATTAAGCAACTAATGTACCTGTGGAAACATCAAACAAATCAGTACACAACTCAGACAATCAAACAACAGTCAATATTACGCAATCAGACAGATAAGCAAGCAATGCAACAGTGAGCAAGGCACAAGCTATTAAGCCACTTGGTCCCAAAACCTACAAAACAAATCAAGGTTAGACAACATCTAGAGCAAACATCAATGCTCAAGTGAGGAAGCATCATCAATTATAGACTTGGATGTGTAAACCTGAAATCAAAGCTCAACTGTGAGTCACAAACCACTAGGTCAAGGCCTAGGGTCAAAGATGGAGAAAAAATTCAAAACAGAACATGAAATTTAACATGAATCAACTTAATTCAATCAAAAACACAATCCAAAAGGTCCCATATCAATATCATTAACCAAATTCATTTCATGGTTCAATCATGGCAAGGTATGCAAATTGTGACCACATTGTGACATCAGAAGCAACAAATGCACATTAAATCAAAAATGATTCAAATAATCTTGGCAAAATTCATGAGTAAACAGAACATACAACATGATCATCACACAAAAAATTAGAGGCATTGGACATCATTAGGCATGGAAATCACATAGCATAAGTCAAGGCAAGCACAACAAGCTCATGTGTGACACCAATTGTCACACCAACTTAGCATAGGCATAAAACAGAGATGGATTATGGTAAAAACCTCAAACCAAATCCAAAACAACATTCAACATGTCTAGAAATAGTGTGAAAAATTTCACATTCATTGGATAAGGAACAAGCATTTCACAATCAAATGAAGTTCAAAGCAATTTAAAAGCTCAAATGTGACCAACCAGAAGGAAAAATCTCAATCAAATCAGAAATGATTCCAAAAATTCCAACAAAATTCATGTTCATTCACAACATTCATAATGTGCATCATACAAAAAATCAAAGCAATTGAAGTTCATTTGGCATGGAAAACAAATTAATCAAGTTGAACATCACAAGGTGTGACACAAATTGTCACACCTACCCTAGCATGATCATAAAACAGCAATGGAAAGTGATAAAAATACCAAATCAGCACCAAAATGTCAAGCAAAGAGTCTAGTTATAGCATGCAAAATTTCATGAGCATTGGATAAAATCTCAGCATTTCACAAATGATATGGAAAGGCAAGGTACAAAGTGCATACATGTTTACAAACCCTAGCACAAAATAATTTCCAGCCATGCACAATTTATGGAAAAATGATGATAAAATAGTAGACAAAATCAGGATCACAATCCAAAAAATCTCATCATTTTTGGATCAATATTCAATTAGATATGAATTTTGGAAGTGAGAAAGAAAATAAAAATCATGTGAAACAAGTAGAGATCAATGTGGAGGGAAAATGGAAATTGTAATGAAGCATTTGAAATAAGTGGAATGGCCAGGAATCGAGTTGTGTCTCAATTTGAAACTACCTAGCACGCCAAGCAAAACGACGGCGTTTCACCAGGCCAAATCCTAAGCGCGCGCTCACATGAATTCAAACAAATCCGCAGGAAAGGCTATGCGTTCCGCAGGTAAATGTTATGCGTTTCGCAGGTAAATCCCTAAGTAAATCCACAGCAAAACTGGAAAATTGCATGAACATGAAGAACACTATGAAGATCTTCATGCTATTTTCCAGAAATCCTCAAAACGTTCCAGAAATTAACCAAAAGCATACCATTCGATTTGTCATGGTTCATACATCAAAGATCAATAATCATTTCATGGAAAAAACATCATCAAATGCATGGATCGAAGAAAATAAAAAACAACATCCAAACTTGAATCACATGGATCTTTGCGTACAGTGCATCATTTTAGCTCATTCAAAGCTCAGATTCATCACCAATCTACGAACTATACAATAGGCACAACAATTTTGAGAATTAAAGAGGTCGAAAATGTAACCTCTTGATGAGCAGCACTTGAAATCACGTGTTTCCAGGCTTGGCAATGCTTCAATCTTCTTCCAACGTGCTTCTTGAGATGAATGATGATGAAATGGAGGCTCAAATGCTCTTGAATCTTGCTAAATCTTCACTTGCCATGGAAGCTTCAAACATTGAATATGAACTCGAATGCCATGAATTCCTCTGTTTCCACGTCCAAAGATGATCAATAATGGCTCAGGATGATGAAATGATCAAGGAAAAATGCTTGTGTTTGCAGAATTTTGGAGAAAAAAGTGAGAGAGAATTTTGAGAATTTTGGAAAACCTAGATCTAGAATTGGTAATTATGAAAAACAGTTACGGTTTAAGGCTTTATAGTCCATGCTAAACATGATTAGGAAAGGATTATGGCAAATGCAAATAAGTTTAAAGACTTTGTGGTGTAAGTGCAAAAAATCAATTTTATGCTCCATGCACCCTCATGCACGTGAACAGTGCATGTTCTTGGTTCAAAATGACTTAAAAACCTTCCACGCACATGTTGGAAATGATTTGGTATGCTCATGTTACACCAAAATGAATTTATGAAATTTTCCACCAAAATCTTCATGATTGAACCAATGCCATGCAAATGAGATTTCATGCCAAATGATTGTATGCTTGGAAAATACATGTTATAAGGAGCAATGTTCAAAAAGAGCCACTCAAATTGGACTTTTGGTTGAGAAGTTATGCCCATTTGAAGTTCAAACCACACTTTGTCAAGTTTTGATCACATCTCTTTAACCACACATGAAAAATCCATGATCTTGGACTTTTTGGAAATGGGAGAGATAGATATTTAACTTTTATGTTGGACAAAATTTCATTTGAAGCTTTCTTGATGATGTAAGCTTGAGTTGAAAACCTTTCCATTTTTGGCAAATTCAAATTACAGGTCACCTGCTATTTTTGGAAAGTCTTGATCTGACTTCAAATTCTTCAATGTTGATGTTTGAAATGTCAAATGAGACTTGTTCCCACATGAATGAGGCATCTCTAACCATCTCCCACCTCCAAATCCACAGTTGAACTGACAGTTGACTTCTGTTGACTTTTTAGGGTTTCAGATGAATTTCACATTGACTGATGAGCCTTGAGCCTTCAATTCTTGGCCATATCACTTCAAAATGATCCTTGGGTCATGTGAACTCATTGTACCAACCCTAGGGTTTTGATTTCATAGAAAATGCACTTGCTTGCTTGCACAGTTGAATCTCCTGATGCTAGTCTTGCCTGATGACTGATGGACTATGCAATGAACAATGCAATGTTAATGACCTAAGATGAAAATGTATACACAAAATGGGAGGTGCAAATTTGAGGTGCTACAGCTGCCCCTATTCAATCAACTGAGAACCTGAGCGGATGAGAGCAATGGCTGTCAGACATTCAAGGTAAATAGGGATTGAATACCGAAGAACCGTAGAAATTTGCACTCTGCGGGGATCCAAGAAAGGACTGTCCACCAAGGACAACTTCCACTGGGATTTGATATTTATCAATGAACCAGACAAGATGTCTACCAGTGACTCCATTGGGGATTTTGATTTTTTTCAGAAAAAAAAGAACCACATCCAGAAAGATGATGAATGGGAATAGAAATCACAACCAGACGTCAACGGACGAATGGGAAAAACTCGACGTTTATCGAAACCAACGGAGAGGTGACCAGACATCAACGGATGAATGGGAAAGAAGATACAACCAAACGTCAACGGACGAATGGGAAAAACTCAACGTTTATCGAAACCAACGGAGAGGTGGCCAGACATCAACGGATGAATGGGAAAGGATACAACCAGACGTCAACGGACGAATGGGAAAAACTCAACGTTTATCGAAACCAACGGAGAGGTGACCAGACATCAACGGATGAATGGGAAAGACTCGACCGGACGTCAACGGACGAACGGGAGAAGCTCGACGTTTATCGACACCAACTGAGAGAGGTGACCAGACATTAATGAATGACTGGGAAGAAAGAGATACAACCATACGTCAACGGACGAATGGGAAAAACTCAATGTTTATCGAAACCAACGGAGAGGTGACCAGACATCAACAGATGAACTGGGAAAAGAGATACAACCATACGTCAACGGACGAATGGGAAAAACTCAACGTTTATCGAAACCAACAGAGAGGTGACCAGACATCAACAGATGAATTGGGAAAAGAGATATACAACCATACGTCAACGGACGAATGGGAAAAACTCAACGTTTATCGAAACCAACGGAGAGGTGACCAGACATCAACGGATGAATGGGAAAGACTCGACCAGACATCAACGGACGAACGGGAGAAGCTCGACATTTATCGACACCAACGTAGAGGTGACCAGACATCAACGGATGAATTGGGAGGAAGCGATGCAACTATACGTCAACGGACGAATAGGAAAAACTCAACGTTTTTCGAAACCAACGGAGAGGTGACCAGACATCAACAGATGAACTGGGAAAAGAGATATACAACCATACGTCAACGGACGAATGGGAAAAACTCAACGTTTATCCAAACCAACGGAGAGGTGACCAGACATCAACGGATGAATGGGAAAGACTCGACCAGACGTCAACGGACGAACGGGAGAAGCTCGACGTTTATCGACACCAGCGGAGAGGTGACGAGACATCAACGGATGAATGGGAAAGACTCGACCAGACGTCAACGGACGAACGGGAGAAGCTCGACGTTTATCGACACCAACGGAGAGGTGACCAGACATCAACGGATGAACTGGGAGGAAGCGATGCAACTATACGTCAACGGGCGAATAGGAAAAACTCAACGTTTATCGAAACCAACGGAGAGGTGGCTCACTGGGGATCAAGGTCACGACAGGGAGCAGACAGGAAGGAACACCAAGGATACCGGGTTGTAGGCATAAAACAGGTGGCCGACCAAAGCGTGAATTGGTTTGTGTTCCAAAACACTCATCATCCTGAAGAGGGCTAGCAAAGCAATCTTGTTAAAGGATGGACATTCGATTCCACAAGGAATACGAATCTTACTCAGTTGGGGAAACAAACAAAAGGTTCAACCAAAGAGCGCATGAGATATATTATCTATAGCCGTCAAAACGTAGATAAGATACTCGCATGGAAGATTACCCTAACCGGGTTGTAGGTTGTTAAAGGATAAATCGACCAAAAAAAGAAAGGCATCGGGATACCGAGATTAGGTATGCAAAGATGACCAATTACAAGGGGAAACCACAAACATCACAGGCAAACGGTGAATGAAAGAGGACCCACTGAGGATAAAATTGCTTACTCGGAGAAATTATCCAAAGGGAAAGGGAAGACCCGCTGGGGATAATTTTGATTAATCAAAGAAAATACCCAAAAGGGGAAAGAAATATCAATACCAAAACGGGATAATGATAACCACAAAGAGGGGATTACATCTACCGGTTCGTAGGCAGAAAACCACAGAAAAGCCACCGGCATCGACTAGGATGAGCATAAGGGTTAACTCCACAAAGGGGAGAACAGAGGATTCACATCTACCGGATAGTAGGTAGAAGACCACAAAAATAGGACTTACAACTACCGGTTCGTAGGTAGAAGCCAACAAATTCCGATGAGGATAAGATGAATGAGTGCCGGTTAGTGAGCAACTATTCATTTATACCACAGGGAAGCACAAGAGACCGCCACAAGGAAGCTTGTTTAGGATCGATCCAAAAAGGCAAACTGAATCAAGACTCATCCTAATGAGGAAAGAACTCAATACGGAAAGCCCATCCCGTTATGTGTGAGGGAGGGAATAGAAACAACCGTCATCCATGAGGATATAACTCAGTGGGGAGTGCAGAAGGAAATCGCAGACACTTTCTGCCTAAGGGGTCGACTCTATATGGAGAGATCAGACACACTCACATCTGCTAGGGGAATCGATCCAAGCTTGCAAGATGCTACCAATTTTGTGGGGAGTAACATTGCTGGGGATACCCACTCAACTAAGGAGTCACTTGTTGGGGAACCCAATTCTGAAGTCGATCCAATGTCGCGATGCTAAACTCTTCCGACAACCCATTCTCGGATGGTCACCACGGCCTAGGGCTGATTTATGTTTGCAATGCTGATGCATGAGTTTTTTTTAGCGCAATGCTCCATAATCATGGAAATGCTACGCACTAATGATGCAATATGCTATGCTTATCTAAATGATGAATGCATAAAAACACATCTCCGACGACATCGGGGAGCTCAAGGAACTCTGCTGAGGATTCAATACCACGTCAATTTCCACCCTGCTGGGGAAAGATAAACCTTGCTGGGGATGACTCCACCGAACCCGATCTGCTTGGGGACTACCCTGCTAAGGGAAGCAAACAATGCTTATCTCTCCTGGGGATAATTTTCACCGAACTTGATCCGCTTGGGGACTTCGCTGGGAAGACCGCCCACCTCAGACTTGGAAAACAATCACAACCCTGCTGGGGAAAGGCATTCACGACCTTGCTGAGGAGCCATCTACCCACAGACACCTTCGTTGGGGATATGGCAACCTTCAGGCTCGTTGGGGGAGACACCGATCTCGAATCTACTGTGGAGATAACACTCCCAAATCCACTGGGGAGATACGGCTTATTTGACACGGAACACCTGTCGATTCGTCGAACATCGGCATTCATCATCCAACCACAGTGTCGACTTTCCAATCTTGAGAACTCCCAGACTCGTCTGGACTTTTCTGATTCATCACCTTGTATTCCCGACTCCTCCGTACTCCACAGAGATCGAACTCCTAGGATTCATACAAACTTTCCAGTCCTCGGATTTTGAAGGGTCTTCTTGATTACCCTCTAGGATCGTCGTCCTTCTTTCGCCGTCTTTTCACCGTTCTCGCCGTCCCTCTATCCCTTGCCCCTGATTGGACTCTGCGGGAATCCTTTGTCAAAAGGTTTCACATCACAACCTGCAAGTGAGTGAACATAGCTAACAGCACCTGCAAAGGAGATCGTTAGATAAAAGTATGCCCCAGGCGTGCCATAGTTCCAACACTTAGGTCACTCAAACCTTCCGAACAAGATTTCACGTTCTCAATCTTATAAGCATGCATCAGAAGGGACCTCTATGTTTCAAAATGCAAATATTCTTATAAAAAATAAACAAATGTTTTCGCAATCAAAGCGGTAATGAAAACAAAAAACAAAAGTTATTTGACTGAACACGCATTTTATCGACTGAAAAAAGGTGGCTCAAAACCGAGCAACACACAGGAAGCAAACCCTGAAAAGAGGTGATTGTGCATAAAAGGAAAAACCTATCCTAATGGCAATGTGAAACCGTGATCTCATCGAGTTCCAACTCGATTACACCTCGTATGTCCTCAAGACTTTCCGCACTTTCTGTCTTCTGAATAAGACGCTTCCGATCGATCTCTGTCGGAGATTATCCAAGTCGTATCCCAAGCACAAACGATCATGCTAGACGCAGTTGTTCGTTTCATTCCCTCTTTTGCCTGGACCTCCCTTTCGGGTTTTCAGTCCACCGGGATACCCTTTTTTGCCCAAGTCGCCCTTGTGGGGTTTTCGACTTGCCAGGTGTACGGTTTTTTCCTTTTTATCCCTAATTTTTGCCCGAACCTTTTCATCCTTTTTTTTTGGTTCGCCGGGATGCCCATTTTTGCCTGGACTCTTTTATTCTTTTCGTCCAGCGGGTAAGTATTTTTTAACTGCGTCCGCATTCCCAAGGGATGGAGAATCCTCGTCATCCATGGTCGTCAACAACAAAGCTCTGTTAGAGAAAACCTTTTTGACCATGAATGGGATCCATAACTGTATACCCACTTGCCCCACGATCGTCTTGAGGAGGAAGGATCCTTTTCAATACCAACTCTCCCACGTGGTACGCACGAGGTCGCACTTTTCGGTCAACAACATGTTTCATTCACTGGGTACAACTGCCCCACGACAAGTAAACGCCAGCCTCTTTTCCTCAGTCAGGCTCAACGCATCATACCGAGTCCTTATCCACTCATCCTTCTCTAATTTCTCCTCCATCAGGATTCTCCGCAATCGATACCCAGGATACAAGCTTCGTACTCAACCACCATTGTTGGTGCATTCAAATGTTATCCGGGCAACAAAAGGAATGTGGGATCTTTTCGGCGTAACCAACACGGCACTAACTCATCCACATTAACCTCCCCCCATCAGACATCAGAATCCGTTCGGATTCAGGGTCGGGCCCCTCCTCCGGGATCGGTTCCTCACAATCTTTCGATTTGAGCACCTCGAGATATCCTCATCATGGAACTCAAACTTCCTTGGTTGATAATCCTCAATGGGTTGCGGGGCGATGTAAACGGACAATACACTCCCCTCGATTGCTTTCTGAGAGGTGTACGGAATATTGTATTCAGTCAAAATTATTTGCCCTCTCGCAACCCGTCCGGTTAATGCCGACTTCTCAAACGCATACTTGATCGGATCCATCTTGGAAATCCACAAAGTGGTATGAACCAGCATATATTGTCTCAGTCGGCGAGCAGCCTATGCCAAAGTACATTAATTTTTCTCGAGCAGTGAATGTATTGTTTCACAATCGATAAACTTTTTGCTAAGGTAAATTGCATGCTCTTTTCGACCAGACTCGTCATGCTGACACAATACGCACCTCATAGACCCCTCGAGGGCTGTCAAGTACCAGATTAACAGTCGTTCCTTCCACAGGAGGCATCAGAATCAGAGGTTCCTACAACTTATTCTTTTATCTTTCAATGCCCCTTGGCAATCATTATCCACCTGACCGTTTAATCTCTTTTTGTTTTTGGTTCAGGCATTTCTTTGTATTGTTTTTTCTTCTTTTTCTCTTTTTTTCTTTTTTTTTTAGCAGGATCGACCTCGATTCCTCTTATCCGCTCACAATAAACCTCAGCAGTTTACCGGACAACACTCCACAAGTGCACTAATTCGGACTCAACCTCAGTCTGAGTTGTCTCGATCCGGTCAAATAACTTGGCCAGATCCACCAGATGCCCCTTCTGCTGTCATGTCATCCACATAGCATTCGCTTTCATGATAAATCGTATCATGAAACAAAGTCACTCTGATACGTGGCACCGACGTTCTGCTTCACTAGAGGACAGTCTTCTCTCAATGGTAGCTTGTGCACAACGACATCGGTATCCGGCCCTGGCATATCCTGACACGACCAGGCAAAGGTATCCACATGCTCTTTCAACAGGGCTACCATTCTGCTCTCGACATTTGCCTCTGAAGCGGCCCTAACTTTTACTTCTTTTCTGACCTCGGCAGTGCCTGGATTAACAATTGAATCGCTCCTCGTGCGGTTCTCTTGTTTCAACAACCTGGCTAATTCCAGCAGATCACAATCTTCTTCGCCTTATTCTTCGGCATGATAGATCGGATTGTCGAAGTCATACAAAGGTGTAACCGAATTGTTATCAATGAGATCAGGAGGATAGTCACTTTTGAGGTCGGAACAAGACAAATCAAAAGGAAAGAGAAATGAAAATAAACATTGCCATTTTTATTTTTATTTTTAAACTGCAAAAATAAATGAAAAACAGGGAACACCGCTTTTAATCACAAAAACATCCATTTATTACTGATGCAAAATGTTGCAAAATGAAACACATGAGATGGCCCTTACAATGGACCATTACGTTTCGGGCAAAACGTATGGCTTTCATGCAAACAAAAATTGAAAAACAGAAATACTACACTTCAGGATGAGTGATAGTGGCGATCTTTAAGGCCTTCCAGTTCCCTGGTACGCACGACTTTATCCACGACTCGAGCTCGCGGTCACGGTCAATCTCTTCACCCACTGTATAGGCGTGACCAGGATCCAGCATTCCTGCACTGACGAAGGTGTACGGTGTACGGTGGACGACGTCCTCTGTTTTGTCTAGACGACTCTTGATCTGACTGATAGCCAACCCCGAACATATCCGCTTTCACCACAATGTCTATGATCTTTCCCCAGCCTAGGGCTTCTCCGTTCTTCACCACTTCTATGGCTTGTTTGTAAGAAGAAATGGACAACTTCTTCTCTTTCTCAGCAAGAATGGCATTCTCCACCTTGACGGTTTCAACTGCCTGACTTGGTGTTTCAAATTTTTCACCGTCCATTTCTACTTCCATCATTCTCTGGATCGTTCCCCCATCACTACACACCCATTTGTGGCGACGGCCGCACAACAGTTATCAGCACTAGGGAATCCTCCACTCTTCATCAGATGTTTTGGGACCACAGACACTGAAGTTTTTAACTGATCCCCCTCAGGCACCTCTATTCCTCTCTTGTCCTTTGGCATCACTTTCACCCCCACGGGACTTGGCACGGGGTTAGCGTTAACATTCAGTGTTGGCGCCAAACTGATGGCCTTAGAATCCACCATGTCTTGGACGACGTGCTTGAAAGCTCTACAACCCTCAATGTTATGTCCTGGTGCCCCAGAATGGAACTCGCACCTGGCATTCTCATCATAGTTTGCAGGCCTCTGACGCAGTTCTACAGGAACCAATATCCTCGGCCGAACTAACCCAAGATCCTTCAACCTCTTGAACAGAAGGGTATAAGTCACGGGCGGTTTATCAAACTGACGATCCGTCCCCTTCTTCACTTGGCTCTTAGCTTTATGTGCTTTCTGTTGAGGTGGCAGTTGTTGCGGTTGTACCGGTGGATTACCAATAGGAGTGGTTACAGTGGCAGTATAAGGGTGGTAACGATCCTTACCGCGTTCTTTTTTGGCCTGCGCACCCCCTAATTCAACCTCCTTCTTGAGCTGACCACTGCCGGAGGGCTTCTTTACTACGGATGACGGAGTCTTTCCCTGAACTTTTTCCTTTATCATCCAGCTTTCAATCCTTTCCAACCTCTCAGCCATTGCTTTCTGCCCCAAGGCGAGCCCTTGCACGACTTTGAACAACTCCACCATCATCTCTTTCAATTCGAGAATATCGGCGTTGGGTGGATCCATCAGCTTGGGTTTGTTGAGTCTGGCTGGATATCTGAACGGAAGAGCTATGCGCACTGGTTAGATACTGACACCTACAAAACAGCAAACAGGTTAATATGACTCACGCATGCAATGTCTATCCATATGAGGCATTGTCCTTTGATTCTGGCTTCATCGAGACAGATAATATTTTAACAATAATATTCTGACATCAGGATGTCTCTCGATCAGAATCTCAATCAAAAACGGACCCTGAGTACGGATAAACATGGGTTAAATGCAGATGAATGCGAAATGGGAATGATGCAGATGCATGAATGCAAATCACTGTGCCATCTTCCCAGTCATCTGAAGACCCAATAAGTCTCTGAACCAGTCACAGTCATCTGAGGGACTAAGTCACCCTAAATCCAACTTGGAGAGTTCCGAAATAAACGGAACGGAGGATATGTCACCATTATCACAGGAAATCCACTGAACGGATGACAACCAGATCCTCGGAACAAGTATCCTCAGATTCAACCCGGGGATCCGAAATAAACGGAACCCGCTGATAGATATCACGGACAGAACTCCGGCGTGTCAGAAGTAAGTACCCATAAGTCCATCTGAACCATAGTCACCATCAGATAAAGAGTCACCAACGGTACCTGTAAATGATTCAATCCCGCCCCACTCACGGGTGTCATCTAGGCCAGGGTAAGCTTAAGAGAAACGCAGGATAAACAACCCTTTCATAGAATATCATCATGTACACACCAAATGTATATACCGATAATACCCCATCAGGATCTGAACTGCTCGTGATATTAAATTCCGCTAAGTGGCGCAATACCACCCGCTTCCCATGAATCACTCTATTCCTAGGTGTCCTAGATTTCACTCATAGCCTGGGTATTGGGCCTTTTACCTCATGTAACTCCCACCCCAACAGAGAGACAACACAGCACAGCCAGATGAATTTATGATGACGAATGCAAACATAAATGCAAACATAAATGCAAACAATAAATAAATGAATGCAATAAATGAAACAGAAAAAGAAACCAAACCCTATCCTAGAGAGCGCTAGGAGAGACTCGCTTAGGGAAGATGGACCAGCAAGAGGTCAACTTCTATCAGTCCCCAGCAGAGTCGCCAGCTGTCGCATTACGCGAAAAACCGACGGGAAAACGAAACAACAGAGCCGCCACCGTGCGTTATTTATTCCAAAGGAGGGAAAGGAAACGCTCAAAGTAAACCTGGAAAAGACATGGTCTCGCGACCAGAGAAAGATGGGATCGGGAGTCGGTTATGCGAAGGGAAGGTATTAGCACCCCTACGCATCCGTCGTACTCGACGGGATCCACGCTCAAAAGAAAGGATAAAGGTTGCTAAAAACTGCTCACACACTGCACACAAGGCTGGAAAGAGACACAGGAAACACAAAAGAAACTAACTCAGCAGGATATCGCATCCTGGGCCTACGTAGTCTGTCAGGCACAGACATCAGAGTCGACATAGTTCGGGACAGGGGGAAACGTGCTCGCTAGGATGTCGCATCCTATGCATACGTATCTTTTCTAACCAGAGAAGAATCAGAGCACTCGTAGCTCGGCAAACGCACGCCAAACAAAACACAAACAGGAAACCGATTGCCAATCACTGGACTTATGTCAGACTCCACACAAACAGACAAACATGGAAACCGAATGCCAATCGCTGGACTTACATCAGACTCCGAACCAACAAACACACTCAGGAAACCGACTGCCAATCACTGGACTTATGTCAGACTCCAATAAACAAATAAGACACAGGAAACCAACTGTCAATCGCTGGACTTACGTCAGACTCCAACAAGCAAACAAGACACAGGAAACCAACTGCCAATCGTTGGACTTACGTCAGACTCCAACAAGCAAACAAGACACAGGAAACCAACTGCCAATCGCTGGACTTACGTCGGACTCCAACAAACAAACCCACGCAGAGAACCGACTGCCAATCGCTGGACTTACGTCACACTCCCAACACATACAAAGGGATGAAAAAGAAAAAGGGCGCCCGGAGAGATCAGCTCATCTCCTGCCTACGTACCTCATCTGGTATGAGGATCAGGGCGACGTAGTTCCCCTACACAGGGAAAGAACTTCTATCCTAACCAGAAACAAAGGGAGACACAAACTACTAGGGAGACTACGACTCGAACCTAGAAGTTGTCATGCATACGATCCCTATGTTGAGGTTTCTATCTAACTTGCACAGGGAGCAAGCTATCCTAAACAGCACAGGCAAATACATACAAGCACAAAAAGCAAGCACACACACTATATGCACACAGATGGGCTCACACAAGGTTAAGCTTTAGTCAAGGGGTCATGTCAACCTCGACAAACAAGCCACTGTAACAGGGTGATGTTAGCTCTTAACCCTAACATTGAGAGTTAGGGTGAAGCAGATGAAATTGGAAGTGAGGGTAAGACCTCACAGCTCTTATCCCTGGCCTGGGAGAGCTTCAGACAAATGAAAGTGTGGGAGTTCAGAAAGTAGAAACTCTTCTCCACATATGACTGACACAACAAAGATCTTGGGTTAATATCCACAATGCATCAACACAAGGTGTGTGAGCAAAGTGAATGACACACTGAATAGCAGGAGATGGATTTTACATCTCTTTTATCTGCCAATTGCCTCATAGAGGTCTTTTCCTGCTTGGCACAAAGATAAACAAACACAAGCATTGCCTCTTAAGGAGGGCTTCAGACAGGTGCCTGCCCAAGTAATAGGAAAGGTCTTCCAGACTACATGAAGTCAGAGAGTTATACCTCAATGGTTAAGCAACCAAGAAAAAGCAAGTTCAAAATGAACTTAAGCAACTAATGTACCTGTGGAAACATCAAACAAATCAGTACACAACTCAGACAATCAAACAACAGTCAATATTACGCAATCAGACAGATAAGCAAGCAATGCAACAGTGAGCAAGGCACAAGCTATTAAGCCACTTGGTCCCAAAACCTACAAATCAAATCAAGGTTAGCCAACATCTAGAGCAAACATCAATGCTCAAGTGAGGAAGCATCATCAACTATAGACTTGGATGTGTAAACTTGAAATCAAAGCTCAACTGTGAGTCACAAACCACTAGGTCAAGGCCTAGGGTCAAAGATGGAGAAACAATTCAAAACAGAACATGAAATTTAACATGAATCAACTTAATTAAATCCAAAACACAATCCAAAATGTCCCATATCAATATCATTAACCAAATTCATTTCATGGTTCAATCATGGCAAGGTATGCAAATTGTGACCACATTGTGACATCAGAAGAAACAAATGCACATTAAATCAAAAATGATTCAAATAATCTTGGCGAAATTCATGAGTAAACAGAACATAAAACATGATCATCACACACAAAATTAGAGGCATTGGACATCATTAGGCATGGCAATCACATAGCATAAGTCAAGGCAAGCACAACAAGCTCATGTGTGACACCAATTGTCACACCAAATTAGCATAGGCATAAAACAGAGATGGATTATGGTAAAAACCTCAAACCAAAGCCAAAACAACATTCAACATGTCTAGAAATAGTGTGAAACATTTCACATTCATTCGATAAGGAACAAGCATTTCACAATCAAATGAAGTTCAAAGCAATTTAAAAGCTCAAATGTGACCAACCAGAAGGAAAAATCTCAATCAAATCAGAAATGATTCCAAAAATTCCAACAAAATTCATGTTCATTCACAACATTCATAATGTGAATCATAAAAAACATCAAAGCAATTGAAGTTCATTTGGAATGGCAAACAAATTAATCAAGTTGAACATCACAAGGTGTGACACAAATTGTCACACCTACCCTAGCATGATCATAAAACAACAATGGAAAGTGATAAAAATACCAAATCAGCACCACAATGTCAAGCAAAGAGTCTACTTATAGCATGCAAAATTTCATGAGCATTGGATAAAATCTCAGCATTTCACAAATGATATGGCAAGGCAAGGTACAAAGTGCATACATGTTTACAAACCCTAGCACAAAATAGTTTCCAGCCATGCACAATTTATGGAAAAATGATGATAAAATAATAGACAAAATCAGGATAACAATTCAAAAAATCTCATCACTTTTGGATCAATATTCAATTAGATATGAATTTTGGAAGTGAGAAAGAAAATAAAAATCATGTGAAACAAGTAGAGATCAATGTGGAGGGAAAATGGAAATTGTAATGAAGCATTTGAAATAAGTGGAATGGCCAGGAATCGAGCTGTGTCTCAATTTGAAACTACCTAGCGCGCCAAGCAAAACGACGGCGTTTCACCAGGCCAAACCCTAAGCGCGCGCTCACATGAATTCAAACAAATCCGCAGGAAAGGCTATGCGTTCCGCAGGTAAATGTTATGCGTTTCGCAGGTAAATCCACAGCAAAACTGGAAAATTGCATGAACATGAAGAACACTATGAAGATCTTCATGCTATTTTCCAGAAATCCTCAAAACATTCCAGAAATTAACCAAAAGCATACCATTCGATTTGTCATGGTTCATACATCAAAGATCAATAATCATTTCATGGAAAAAACATCATCAAATGCATGGATCGAAGAAAATAAAAAACAACATCCAAACTTGAATCACATGGATCTTTGCGTACAGTGCATCATTTTAGCTCATTCAAAGCTCAGATTCATCACCAATCTACGAACTATACAATAGGCATAACAATTTTGAGAATTAAAGTGGTCGAAAATATAACCTCTTGATGAGCAGCACTTGAAATCATGTGTTTCCAAGCTTGGCAATGCTTCAATCTTCTTCCAACGTGCTTCTTGAGATGAATGATGATGAAATGGAGGCTCAAATGCTCTTGAATCTTGCTAAATCTTCACTTGCCATGGAAGCTTCAAACATTGAACATGAACTCGAATGCCATGGATTCCTCTGTTTCCACGTCCAAAGATGATCAATAATGGCTCAGGATGATGAAATGATCAAGGAAAAATGCTTGTGTTTGCAGAATTTTGGAGAAAAAAGTGAGAGAGAATTTTGAGAATTTTGGAAAACCTAGATCTAGAATTGGTAATTGTGAAAAACAGTTACGGTTTAAGGCTTTATAGTCCATGCTAAACATGATTAGGAAAGGATTATGGCAAATGCAAATAAGTTTAAGGACTTTGTGGTGTAAGTGCAAAAAATCAATTTTATGCTCCATGCACCCTCATGCACGTGAACCGTGCATGTTCTTGGTTCAAAATGACTTAAAAACCTTCCACGCACATGTTGGAAATGATTTGGTATGCTCATGTTACACCAAAATGAATTTATGAAATTTTCCACCAAAATCTTCATGATTGAACCAATGCCATGCAAATGAGATTTCATGCCAAATGATTGTATGCTTGGAAAATACATGTTATAAGGAGCAATGTTCAAAAAGAGCCACTCAAATTGGACTTTTGGTTGAGAAGTTATGCCCATTTGAAGTTCAAACCACACTTTGTCAAGTTTTGATCACATCTCTTTAACCACACATGAGAAATCCATGATCTTGGACTTTTCGGAAATGGGAGAGAAAGATATTCAACTTTCATGTTGGACAAAATTTCATTTGAAGCTTTCTTGATGACGTAAGCTTGAGTTGAAAACCTTTCCATTTTTGGCAAATTCAAATTACAGGTCACCTGCTATTTTTGGAAAGTCTTGATCTGACTTCAAATTCTTCAATGTTGATGTTTGAAATGTCAAATGAGACTTATTCCCACATGAATGAGGCATCTCTAACCATCTCCCACCTCCAAATCCACAGTTGAACTGACAGTTGACTTCTGTTGACTTTTTAGGGTTTCAGATGAATTTCACATTGACTGATGAGCCTTGAGCCTTCAATTCTTGGCCATATCACTTCAAAATGATCCTTGGGTCATGTGAACTCATTGTACCAACCCTAGGGTTTTGATTTCATAGAAAATGCACTTGCTTGCTTGCACAGTTGAATCTCCTGATGCTAGTCTTGCCTGATGACTGATGGACTATGCAATGAACAATGCAATGTTAATGACCTAAGATGAAAATGTATACACAAAATGGGAGGTGAAAATTTGAGGTGCTACACCACCGTAGACATCCCTTGTTCTCCTTGAAGGAGACCGTCTGCGGTAAGTGAGAAATAAACCACTTATACAACCGAGGCAAACAGCACACAATGGCACCACCACCCTTTGCATTCCTCATATGCATAGAGAAATAGGTATCACCCAATAGAGTCGGAACGGGATTAAGAGTAGAGAAAATCCTAATGGTGTTCACATCCAAAAACTTGTCGATGTTGGGGAATAACATTAACCCATAGATGAGAAGTACAAATATGGCCTCAAAGGCATCCTCACTCATGGCCTTCCCATACATAGTAGCTTGAGCAATGAGGAACTCAGAAGGGAGACCTTGAATTCCATCTTTGGTAGTCATATGAGCACCAACCAGAGATTCATCTATGTGCAACATGTTTGCTATCTCTTGAGAAGTAGGAATACTCTCCAAGCCACTGAACGGCAACTGGTCTAGAATAGGTATACCCACAAGATAAGCATACTCCTCAAGCGTAGGCAAAAGCTGAAAATCCGGAAATGTGAAGCAACGGTACAAAGGATCATAGAACTGCACCAATACACTCATCAACCCTTCATCCACCTGAGTAGTCAGAAGAGGAAGAAGCTTCCCAAAACGAGCCTTGAAACCCAAGGGATCTAGTACATAGGATGTCAGATTCCTTAACTCTTTCAAATCTGGTTGTCTGAAACTGTACTTCTTTGTATTCCTTCTTTGTCTTTTTCATGTCTGAAAATTTTGCAAATAAACCCTTTAAGTTCCTTGAAAATTGTCTTCATTATTGATGATATGGATGCAAATGGGTGCATGAATGCATGGATGCAACAATCACACTCAAGGATCAATCAAAGCACACCAAACAAAGGTCATGGGATGGATCATGTTATCCTTAATATCAATCATCCATTTTGGTGGATTACGGTTTACACCTTATCAACACCCAAGTTCCATTGATATTAAGGATACATGAACGGATCAACCATGAATCAAGGGTTCGTTGCAAGGCACGAGCATGGAGTCTTGGTTAAGAACCACCCAAAGGGAATGTACTAAGGTTTAATCCTGCCAAACATGTTCTACAAAAGGTTCCCATAGTCATCATCCCATCTTTCGGATATTATCGGATAAACGACTACTCGTATTCCAAAAATATTCTCAAGAGAGACTCTCATGAGTGTAGTATCGCGTGACAATCATGTCAAATCTTACATTTGAACGACTTTCGCACTACATCCTAAGAATATGCCAAGATGGGCTTGGTAAACTAAGGTCCTTGGCTTCTAAGGTCTATATTGGAAAGGTTAATGTCTAACCACAACTTACTTGTGTGACATTATTGATCCCAACATGACCTCCACCAAGTGAATTGACTTGCAAGTCAACTTGCTAAGGAATAACTCCACACAAGTCAACAAGACTACACAATTCTCCTATCCTAAGTGCACTCGAGTCCGAGTATAGAACTCATCTCACGAAGATCACCAAGCATACAAGGAATTAATATTCAAGCAAATCAATCATTACACATAATACAGTAATCCCAAATCGCACAAAAATATGTCACAAAACAATGTACAATACAATACAACAAATATTGAAAAGTAGGCTAAACCCACTAGACACATGTCCCCAGCAGAGTCGTCACTTTTCTGTAGCGGGGTATTCGTTACCATTAGAGATATTGACTAACTCCAAGGTAAATCATACAAGTCGAGTCGCCACCGCGCTTCTATTTATCCAAAGGAATGGTTAGAAAGCGAACAAAAACCTAAAAGTTTTAACAAAAACTAGTAAAAGAGAAACATAGATCTGGGTAAGTGGGTTGGTTATGTAATGGGAAGGTGTTAGGCACCCAAAACATCTTAGGTACTCCTAGGGAGCCTTTTTCATACTTGTTGTAAGGTTGTTGTTTTATGAAAATTTGTTTGTGCAAACATGATTGAAGAGATGATAAGAGAATATACAAGTTTATTTACATTTTGTTTGGATGGATGAACCCATTGCCTACGTACCATCTTAAAAAAGATTAGGATCAAAACCTCGTAGTTCGGCATAAAAATCTTAAAACAAGTTGGTGAATTGATTGGTCCAAAAGCCTTAAGGTCTTTTGTTATCTAAGGGAGAAAACTCAACCTAAAACCACAAATCCACCATGTGAGGATAGCTTCAACATGCTAGTGAGGGGTTAAGCCTATAATAAGCATGGAAGACTCATTGTCCATCACTAAGGATATAGGTGAGTATTACATCTACCATAAAGATAACTCAAACCTAATAGCTAAAGGTTATGAAAAAGTTTTGATTAGAAAGTGGACATTGAAACCACAAAAACACATTTGAATGGGTTATATTTACCAATTAGAAGTATATACAAAATGGTCAAAGTGGACTTAAAGATTCAATTCAAAATAAGTGTTATGAAAAGAAAGTTTGAAAATCAAAAGCATAAGGCTTAGGTTTCTAATGTTTGAAAACAATGGTTAAATGTTTGCACAAAATTTTTGGCTTGGGTTAGAGTGGAGGGAAGAAGAAGAAGGGCTAAAGTCCTAAGCAAAGCAAAAGGTGAGGGATAAAGAAACAAAACCACAATGGAGTTCCTCTCTTGAGATCATATAGATGATCCAAGTAGCTCCCATCCTTTGGAATAGGCAATCACAATGATAGTAAGCTCAAGCAATCAAACAAGTCTCTTAAGAGATCTCCAATGTATCTCGTATCTTTCATTTTGGATGAGCATGGCAATGGTCCTTCAATTTGAGCTCATAGAATTCCCTAGCATAAAAGCACACACATCAAAAGTTCCATGAAATAAATCAATAATGGACATGAGTGAGTTTAGAGATTTGGTCCTTTTAATCCATCTTCATCATTAAGGTCCTTTTTACTCCAATTTTTGCATAGGGAAAGTCCTAGAATCTAAGTCCATTTCTTCATTCTTTGCATAGGGGAAGTCCTAGAATCTAAGTCCATTCTTTGCATTTTGTCCACAACAATCAAAACAATACACAAGCACAATAGTATATACACAATTATGTGCTCAAGTGAGAAAAAGGCAAATGACATTAACATAAACATGTGCTCAAGTGAGCAAAGAGAAAAGCAAATGGATAAAATGTGCAAGAATAGTAAATTGCATAAAAGTAAAGTGCATAAAGTAAATGTTAATAGTTAATGGTTAGTGTTAGTAGTTAGTGTGCCATAAGGCAAAATTAGTGCTATGTTAAGCAATCGTAATTGGACTTATGTAGAAGTCACAACTATCTGAGGCCGGTCAATAATAATGTAGGCAACAACACAAGTTAGAAGTCTTGATTAGTGAACCAAGTTCCAACAACTTGCCATGCCAAAAAGCAAAAGAGAATTGATCTTGTATTGGTTTAAGCCTTTTGCACAATTTAGGAAACAACCTATCCTTAATGCAAAGCCATTCACTTGATCAATTGATCCAGATGAATTAGATTTGGATCAAGGAAGATTAAGTCTCCCTAATCAATACTAACTTATCAACCTTCAACTCATTGATAAAAAAAAAGAAAAAAAGAAGAAGAAGGAGGAGATGAATAATGGAAATAAAATGGCAAAAGTAAGAATGCATTAAATGAGAATAAAATGTATCAATCATATGTATTGACCAAATGACATTGAAAGTCAAGGTCAAACAATGAGAAATCAGAAGTGAGATGAAGATTGGAGATCAAACAATAAGCAAAATATTTTTGGCATTTTCAATATTAAAATAAACTTGAATTAAAAATAAAAGAAAGGTCAAACTTCAAAATCACTTCAAATCAACCTTGAAAGGTCCAAGTGATTTATCATAAGTTCAACAAGGTCAAACCAAGTTTGACAAAAAATTTCAGCATTTTTAAAAGTCATAAACTATTTTTAATCAATTAAAAATGAATAAAAATAACCTAATTGAACTAAAATCTCAAATCAATTAAAAAATTGATGAGAATATTTTTCATAGATTCATCATCATTCAAATAGGTTAGGAAAATATTTTTGTATTTTTTGAATATCAAAAACTATTTAAAATGAATTAAAAATAACCAGAAAAGAGAAAATTCACAAAAAATATCAAATGACAAAATAAAAAATATTAAAAATCAATTTAAGAAACTAGAAAATATTTGGAGACTAATGCAATTGGTCCCATATTTTTTGGACCAATAATAAAAGAGATATGAATTTTTGAAATGAAATGGAATTAAAATAATAAAAATGGAAAATGAAATCAGAATTAAAAAAAAGCAAAAAGCGTGAGCCATTGGATGAAGATTCATTAATTGACGTGGATCATCACACGGCCTAGAAGTGCGCGTTCACCATGCACCTTGGTCAACTGAAACACACCAAGCCTTTAAATAAGTCATAACAACGGACGCGTGAGATTCAATCTGGAAACAGGAATGGACGCTCCTGATTGAATCTGGAGACCAGACGGTGGCCAGCGCCACCGTCTTCTCCGGCCAAACTCCGGCCATGTCCAAAATTTGCAGAGCTTCAGATGGAAACCAAAACGCACGATCTATACATCTTTGGAAAGCTGGGATGATGTACATCATCCTTGTGCCACTCAAATCCACTCTAGATCTCTATATTGAGAGAAATCAGAGGTGGAGGCTCTGTGGTGTTCATCATGAACTTAATGGATTTCAAAAATTAAATGCACAGTCATGATGCCTCTATTGAGAGGACTTCAGCCAACACAAGATCCAAGCAAATAGGTCAATATATGATGAGTTTCGAAGAAAATACCAGTTGAAGAGCAAACTTGATTTCTGGAAACTTGAGCTCGATTCCTTGCTTTCTTTGCCAAAACAGAAGATCAATGAGCTGAAGGATGAAGGTTTAGAAGCTTTAGATCCAAGGATTCAACCAGATGTAGTTGAATTTTGGATCTGAAAAATTTGAAAAAAAATTGAAATAGCTTCTTTTGTGAGGTTGGGGAATCACTTCAGTAGGGTTTCAGGCGCCATTAGGTTGAGAATTGAATGAAGAGGAGCATGTATTTATAGCTGAGCTTGAAGCAATGCAAGGTAATACTCGTGTGCATGGAACTTGGACCCTTCATGCATGGGCCTGTACAGGCGCGTGCAAAGCCCAAAAGCTGATGCAAATGAATGTTGAACACAAACCAAGTTGAATTGGACGTGTAATTTGAATGGCATTTGCTTGTGTATCAAGATTTCATGTGAATTCCATATTTGGACCTAAATGTTCTCTTCTTCGAAAGTCCCATTTGAAAAATCCAAACATGGGCATGTGAGTAATGGTTGGAAAGGTTTTGATGTAAGGAACAATTGTTATGTTGGGAAAAAATCCATTTGAAGTGTGGAAATTAGTGAATTTTGAGTTTAAAGTGTAATGTGCAAAACATGTCAAAGCAAGGTTTCCAAATTTGGCCAATGTTCAAGCCCCTCTATTTCAATGATGCAAGCCTTAAATGAAAAACCCTCCAACATAAAAGTTGTAGATATTCTCAAGAAAATCAAAATGGAATTAAATTTTGCATCATTTGGATTTTTGATGAGGAAGTTATGGGCACTTGAAGTTGGACTTTTTGCCTTTCAATGCATTTGGTCCAAAAGGACCTATAATGTCTTGCATTATCACATGTATTTACTTTGAGATTTTGAAATTTTGTTCAACATAACATTTGAATTAGACATCTTAAAATTTCCAATGCATTTGATCCCACCTCAAAATCATAAAAAATGAAGGCGTTATGTCCTTGGGAAGTTGACCCAAAATTAGGGTTTCAGTCAAAATGACCTATAATGTCTTGGAATGGATGATGACCTTCCAAGCTTCAAATAAATTTTTGATGAACATGAAAGTTGTTCATACAGTACTTAATAACATTTTTCCTTTTGGAATCATCTCCATTTGACCAACACATAAAACGTTAGGCCTTGGTGCATTTCAGAATAGTCAGATGAATTGACTGATCAACTTCTCAAGTCCATGACTCATATCTTGATGAGTTGATGATTTAGGATACTCAAATAAGTTCAAATATTCATGAAATGATGAATTAAAGAACTTCCCTTGATTGTATTTGACCATGGGCTGAGGTTGCTTCAAGAGTAAGGCATTGTGGTGATCAAATGAATTAGGGTTTCCTTGAAGAACAAGACCATAAACCCTTTGACTTGATTTGATCAAAAGGATGAATTGAGATGTTAGGGAGGCATATCTGATGGATGAGAGCTTTGGGAACCATTACCATGCTTGCTTTCATCTTCTTTTGGCCATATCCTTGTACCAATGATCTCCTTGAAGCTTTGAACCTTGTGATTGCTCAAGCTACAAACAAAAGATGTTAGTGACATATTTTTATGCTTTTGGTTAGTAAAAAAAAATAAGAAAAGAAATGATATCCAATTCAAGCATGCTTGGTGATCCCAAACCACTCACAAGAAGTCCCACTCAAAGGCAAAGGGAACCAAGATGCTAATGATCCTTGAGGCAATGCAAGTGTAATGTTATGATGCCATGAGGGATCTTAGGGACAAAATTGGGGTCTTACACTAGGGATTCCAACATTGAGCCAAATTGAGGAACCATTGCCATGAGCTTCTAAGAGAGAGGGATCCAAGATACATTGAGGAACTTTCCAAGAGCTTCATTTGATTGTTGATTGCTTGAGTTTATACTTATTGTGATTGCTTATTCCAAAGGATGGGAGCTACTTGGATTATCCATATGATCTCAAGAGAGGAATTCCCTTTGTGGTTTTGTTTCTTTATCCCTCACCTTTTGTATGCTTAGGACTTTAGCCATTCTTCTTCTTCTCTCCACTCTAACCCAAGCCAAAACTTTTGGGCAAACATTTAACAATTGTTTTTAACATTAGAAACCTAAGCCTTATGCTTTTGATTTTCAAACATTCCTTTCCTAATACTTATTTTGAATTGAACTTCTAAATCAACTTTGACCATATTTTGTAAATACTTTTCATTGGTAAATACCACTCATTCAAATACCTTTTTGAGGTTTCAATGGCCACCTTATTAATCAAACTTTTCATAACCTTTAGCTATTAGGTTTGAGTTACCCTTGAGGTAGATGTAATACTCACCTATATCCTTAGTGATGGACAATGAGTCTTCCATGCTTATTATAGGGTTAACCCCTCACTAGCATGTTGAAGCTATCCTCACATGGTGGATTTGTGGTTTTTGGTTGAGTTTTCTCCCTTGGATAACAAAAGACCTTAAGGCTTTTGGACCAATCAATTCACTAACTCTTTTTTGAGATTTTTACCCCGAACTACGAGGTTTTGATCCTAATATTTTTTAAGATGGTACGTAGGCAATGGGTTTATCCATCCAAACACAAAAATGTAAATAACTTGTACATTCTCTTCTCATCCCTTCAATCATGTTTGCACAAACAAATTTTCATAAAAACACCAACCTTATAACCAATTTGAAAAGGGCTCCCTAGGAGTACCTAGGATGTTTTGGGTGCCTAACACCTTCCCATTGCATAACCAACCCCCTTACCCAGATCTCTGACATTTTTACTAGTTTTTGATTCGATAAAACTTTTAGGTTTTTGTTTGCTTTCTAACCATTCCTTTGGATAAATAGAAGTGCGGTGGCGACTCGACTTGTATGATTTACCTTGGATTTAGTCAATATCTCTAATGGTAACGAATACCCCGCTACAGAAAAGTAGCGACTCTGCTGGGGAGCTGTTGCCTAGTGGGTTTCGCCTACTTTTCATATTATGTTGTATTGTATTGTATTTTGTTTTGTGACATATTTTTGTGCAATTTGGGACTACTGTATTGTATGTAATGATTGAATTGCTTGAATATTAACTCCTTGTATGCTTGGTGATCTTTGTGAGATGAGTTCTATACCCGAACTCGAGTGCACTTAGTATAGGAGAATGGCATAGTCTTGTTGACTTGTGTGGAGTTATTCCTTAGCAAGTTGACTTGCAAGTCCATTCACTTGGTGGAGGTCATGTTGGGATCAATAATGTCACATAAGTAGTTGTGGTTAGACATTACTCTTTCCAATATAGACCTTAGAAGCCAAGGACCTTAGTTTACCAAGCCCATCTTAGCCTATTCTTAGGATGTAATGCGAAAGTCGTTCAAGTGTAAGATTTGAAACGATTGTTATGCGATACTACGCTCATAAGAGTCTCTCTTGAGAATATTTTTGGAATATGAGTAGTCGTTTCTCCGATAATATCCGAAAGATGGGATGATGACTATGGGAACCTCTTGTAGAAAATGTTTGGCAGGTTAAACCCTAATACACTCCCTTTGGGTGGTTCTTAACCGAGACTCCATGCTCGTGACTGGCAACAAACCCTTGATTCATGGTTGATCCGTTCATGTATCCTTAATATCAATGGAACTTGGGTGTTGATAAGGTGTGAACCATAATCCACCAAGATGGATGATTGATATTAAGGATAATATGATCCATCCCATGACCTTTGCTTGGTGTGCTTTGCTTGATCCTTGAGTGTGATTGTTTCATTCATGCACCCATTTGCATCCATATCATCAAAATAATAAGAAAATTTTCAAGGAACTTAAGAGGTCTATTTACCAATTTTCAGACATGGAAAGACAAAGAAGGAATACAAAGAAGTACAGCTTCAGACAACCAGATTTGAAAGAGCTAAGGAATTTGACATCCTATGTATTAGATCCCTTGGGTTTCAAGGCTCGTTTTGGGAAGCTTCTTCCTCTTTTGACTACTCAGGTGGATGAAGGGTTGATGAGTGTGTTGGTGCAGTTTTATGATCCCTTGTACCGTTGCTTCACATTTCTGGATTTTCAGCTTTTGCCTACGCTTGAGGAGTATGCCTATCTTGTGGGCATACCTATTCTAGACCAGTTGTCATTCAGTGGCTTGGAGTGTATTCCTATTTCTCAAGAGATAGCTGATATGTTTCATATAGATTAGTCTCTGGTTGGTGCTCATATGACTACCAAAGGTGGAATTCAAGGTCTCCCTTTTGAGTTCCTCATTGCCCAAGCTACTATGTATGGGAAGGCCATGAATGAGGATGCCTTTGAAGCCATATTTGTACTTCTCATCTATGGGTTAGTGTTGTTCCCCAACATCGACAAGTTTGTGGATGTGAACGCTATTAGGATTTTCTCTACTCTTAATCCCGTTCCGACTCTGTTGGGCGACACTTATTTTTCTTTGCATATGAGGAATGCAAAGGGTGGTGGTGCCATTTTGTGTTGTTTGCCTCTGTTGTATAAGTGGTTTATTTCTCACTTACCATAGACGGTCGCCTTCAAGGAGAATAAGGGATGTCTACGGTGGTCCACGAGACTTATGTCTCTCACTAATGATGATATCTCTTGGTACAACCGTGTGTATGATGGTGTGCAGATTATCGACTCTTGTGGTGAATTCTCCAATGTACCTCTTCATGGTACATGTGGTGGGATTAACTACAACCCTGTTTTGGCACGTCGTCAGCTTAGGTTCCCCCTAAAGGATAAACCCAATAACATTCTTTAAGAGGGTGTGTTCTTTCAGGAGGGTAAAGATCCCCAAGGCTTGAAGGGCAGAATGGTTCGCGCTTGGCGCAAGATTCATAGGAAAGGAAGGAAGGAGCTGGGACCAAAGAATTGTATCGCTTTGGAACCTTACATTGCTTGGGTTAGGAAGAGAGCTTCTGAGTATCTCATGCCTTACGAGTATCCAAGACCCACGCCTTTGGTTATGGCTGGGCCTTCAACCCTCACTGACCAAGGAGTAGAGGAGTTGAGAGATAAAGACCGTTCACGTGCTTGGATCCGTGAACGAGAATAGTTACTTCAGCAGATTAAGGAGAAGGATGCTTTGATTGAGTTCCTCGAGCATCAGGTTATTGATGATCCTAATGATGCATGGACTTCTCTACTTCCTCAGTCTTCCAAGTTTTGGAAGAGGAAGTACGATCGACTTGCCAAGGAGAAGGCAGATATGGAGGCAGCCTATGAGGAGGAGGTTAAGAGCCTTCGTGCATCTTTTCTTCTGGTATCCCGAGCTTTAGATGATTGTTTTTAGGGATCCATAGGATGACTATTTCCCTTTTTTCTTGTCTTTGGTTACTAATGATGTACTTCTTTGGTGTGAAAATATTTTCCAGATATTATTGATGAGATGTTTCCATATGTGATAAGAATGTAATACTTCCCTGAATTTGCAAATAGAACTCTAAAGTTCCTCCGAAATGAAAACGAATCATATGCACAAGCATTACATGCATCATGTGCATAAGCCGGTTTTGCTCCAGGCTTCTTGTCCTATGGTCTAACTCTGTGTTCTTCATTTATTTTGAAGACAAGCTGACTCCCCGGTACTACACCAGAGCCAATTCTTTGAGACTGATGGATCATTTGGAACAAGAGAACCGCGAGCTGAAAAAGGAAGTAGCCAGATTGACCGCCCTGATGGAGTCCTTCTTAGCCGCTCAGAGCCAGTCTTCTCCAACACCTGCAACTCCTCCCCAGAGGACGGTCATTTCTGAGATCGTGACTTCTACTGTGCCTGCTGCAACAGCTTATTTTGCGCCATCTATGCCAGCCGGGTTCCCTTGGGGAATGCCCGCCAACTTCATGCCAGAGGGTTTTGCTCCAACTCTTGCTTCTTTGCCGGCATCTAGCCCGGTCCTTTCAGTGCCACCTCCTGTCGTGCACACTTTACCAAGGGTTGAAGATACCATCTATCATTCTGAGCCATTTGAGGGCCCGGACGTTTATGAGAAGATGGACGACATGAAAGACTAATTCCTTAAGCTCCGCAAGGTACTGAAGACTTTGAGGGGGAAGGACCTCTTTGGTTAGAGTGCTGCTGAGTTGTGCGTTGTGCCCAACGTGAAGATCCCTATTAAATTCAAAGTGCCTGACTTTGAGAAGTATAAGGGGAACACATGCCCTCTCAGTCATCTTGTGATGTATGCTTGCAAGATGTCGACACAAACTGATAATGATCAACTGCTCATCCACTATTTCCAGGACAGTCTATCCGGTGCCGCTCTCCGGTGGTACATGGGTCTGGAAAGTTCGAACATCCGCTCTTTCAACGATCTTGGCGAGGCCTTCATCAAGAAATATAAATATAATATGGACATGGGTCCTGATAGAGACCAATTGAGGGTAATATCGCAGAAAGAGAAAGAGACCTTCAAAGAATACGCCCAGAGATGGCGAGAATTGGCAGCTCAGATAGTGCCACCCCTTGAGGAGAAAGAGATGACCAAGATCTTCTTAAAGACCTTGAGCTCGTTCTATTATGAGAGGATGATAGCCAGTGCTCCCTCAGACTTCACCGAGATGGTGAATATGGGAATGGGACTGGAAGAGGGGGTCCATGAAGGACGTTTAACTTGAGATGAAGGCTCTTCAGCAAAGAGATATGGAAGCTTTGCAAAGAAGAAGGAGGGAGAGGCACATGCTGTGTCTTCCCATGTCAAAAGAAGACCCTCTGTGAAGAGGAAGATCGCTCGCCCAGTCAACAGTCAGCATCAGGTGGCTCATATAGCACCTGTTTTCAGGGAAGCTCAACATTATCAGCAACCGCAAACTCAGCAATATCAGCAACAACAACAGCGTCCACAACAGCAGGCCTACCAGCCTCGAAATAACAACAACAATGCCAGCACCAGCTACGAGAGGAAGAGGGTCACCTTCGATCCCATTCCGATGACTTATGCTGAACTCTATCTGTCTCTAATCGATAGAAAGTTAATCACGCCGCGAGACCCTCCCGCTGTACTTGCTAACCCCAGTGGTGGTACAAGCCTGAACTTCATTGTGTGTATCATTCCGGTGCTACCGGACACGATGTGGAGAATTATTATCCCTTGAAGACCAAGGTGCAAGACCTTGTGAGAAGTGGGATTTTGTTTTTCGAGGACGTAGGTCCGAACGTAAAGAAGAACCCATTGCCCGAGCATGGGAAGTCTGTTAATATGGTCCAGGGCTGTCTTGGCAAGTACAAAGTTAAATATGTCAGCCATATCCGACAATCGCTGGTTGAGTTGCATCGCTTGCTGTGTGATTATAGCTATTATGAACATGACCACGATAGATGTCGAGTCTGTTTTATCAACCAGAGAGGATGTCGCCAGGTGCGCAGAGATGTTCAAGAGATGTTGGACGAAGGAGTCATCGAGATCCTTCAGAATAGAAATGTTGACGAAGATACTCTCGAAGTCAATGTAATTTCTCTGGTATTACGGATACCTGAGCCTGTTGTCATCAAGTATGATGGTAGCAAGCAGAAGGTTTCTCCTACTCTGACTATCAAGCCAGTCGGACCTGTACCGTACTCCTCCGAGAAGGTGGTTCCTTATCGCTACAATGTTGTAGAAGTGGAAAGTGGAGAAGAGGTGTCTCTGCCCTCTTCATCTGTCGTAAACATTGCTGACGTCAGTGGTTTGACCCGCAGCGGTCGTGTATTTTCAGCTCCGGTGAAACCTCAAGTGAATGCTCGAGGAAGTGTTGATACTGATTTTGTTGAACACCCGATTGGGAATGCTGTGAACACTTCGAATCCAGCACTTGTTGCTAAGCCCTCCTCTACATTGAGAAATCCTGCTTCTGTTGGCCCGAGTGGCAATACGAAAGAAGATTGTGATGAGATGCTGAGACTCATCAAAAGAAGCGAGTACAATATTGTAGACCAGCTTCTACAAACGCCATCCAAAATATATGTGTTATCACTACTTTTGAATTCAGAACCACACCGAGAGGCTCTACAAAAGGTGTTGGATGTGGCGTACGTAGATCACGATGTCACGCTAGAACAATTTGATAGCATTGTTACAAATATCATCGCTTGTAACAATTTGAGTTTTTGTGACTCTGATCTCCCCGAGGAAGGAAGAGACCACAACTTGGCATTACATATATCTATAAGCTGCAAAGACGACGCCATGTCCAATGTGTTGGTGGACACTGGGTCATCATTGAATGTATTATTGAAGACCACTCTTGCGAAATTATCATATCAGGGGCCTCCCATGAGGCAGAGTGGAGTAGTTGTGAAGGCTTTCGATGGGTCTCGCAAAACTGTGATTGGTGAGGTTGATCTCCCAGTCAAAATCGGACCAAGTGATTTCCAGATTACCTTCCAGGTTATGGACATTCGCCCATCATGTAGATGTCTCTTAGGCAGACCATGGATTCACGAGGCAGGCGCCGTGACATCCACCCTACACCAGAAATTGAAATTTGTTAAAAATAAGAAGCTGGTGGTGGTAGGGGGAGAAAAGGCTCTCCTGGTTAGCCATTTGTCTTCCTTCTCATATATAGATGCTGAGGATGAAGTTGGAACTCCTTTCCAAGCTTTATCCATTGCTGAACCTGTTGAGAAGAAAACTCCTTCATTTGCTTCCTACAAAGATGCGAAGTTGGCCATTGAGCATGGTGCAACTGCTGGATTGGGGAAAATGATCAAGTTGGAAGACAACAAATCCCGGGCTGGTATAGGCTATTCTTCTGGGGTCTTCAACAAGCAAGGTTTGTTCAAGAGTGGTGGATTTATCCACACCAGTCAAGACGAAGAGGCTGATGCCATTTTGGAAGAGGACAAAGAGGATTCTGGCAATTTCGTCGTCCCTAGAGGAATCTGCAATAATTGGGTCGCTGTGGATATTCCAACAGTTATCCATAAGTCAAAGTAATGTTCATTGTGTTTAAAAAACCCTTCTCCCATGCCAAAAGGAGGAGTGATGACATTGTTGGCGCATAAATGCAATGATATTTTCATTCAATAAATTCATGTTAAATGTTTATTTTTCCAATTATTTTCCCTTTTTGCTTTTTTGCATGAAATTGGTGATCACATAAAACCCTAAAAAGATAAAATAAAATCAATCTTTTCATCTGCATAATGATTTGCCTTGCTTGAATTCTAAAAGCTGCTTTCATATCCAAAATCATTATGCAGGTTAATCAAACCCATTGAACATAATGATCCAACACCATCTCCCAACTTTAAATTCCTTGTATTTGAGGCGGAAGAAGATGTCTTGAAGAGATTCCTGACGAGATTACCCGTCTACTTGAGCATGAAGAGAAGATCACTCAGCCACATCTTGAGAATCTGGAATCAATCAACTTGGGGTCTGAGGATTGTGTGCGAGAAGTAAAGATTAGGGCACTCCTAGAAGAATATGTTAAGAAAGGGTTGATTGAATTGCTACGAGAATATGTTGACGTCTTCGCTTGGTCATATGAAGACATGCCTGGTCTAGATACTGATATTGTGCAACATTTCCTACCTTTGAAGCCTGAGTGCGTGCCTGTGAAGCAAAAGCTCAGAAGAACTCATCTCGATATGGCAATAAAGATCAAAGAGGAAGTTCAGAAGCAAATTGACGCGGGGTTTCAGGTGACTTCTACATATCCTCAATGGGTGGCCAATATTGTGCCTGTGCCTAAGAAAGATGGAAAAGTCCGGATGTGTGTGGACTATAGAGACTTGAATAAAGCTAGTCCGAAAGATGATTTTCCACTACCACATATTGATATGTTGGTAGATAATACAGCTAAATTCAAAGTCTTCTCATTTATGGAAGGATTTTCCAGATATAATCAGATTAAAATGGCACCCGAGGATATGGAGAAGACAACATTCATCACACCTTGGGGAACATTATGTTATCGAGTGATGCCCTTCGGTTTGAAGAACGTCGGAGCCACATATAAACGAGCTATGACTACCTTGTTTCATGATATGATGCATGAGGAGATCGAGGTATATGTTGATGATATGATTGCTAAGTCAAAAACGGAAGTTGAGCATGTAGAGCACCTGTTGAAACTTTTTCAGCGTTTGAGGAAGTACAAGCTTCGTCTGAATCCCAACAAGTGTACATTTGGAGTCCGTTCCGACAAGTTATTGGGCTTTATTGTTAGTGAAATAGGTATTGAGGTTGATCCTGCAAAGGTCAAAGCAATACAAGAGATGCCTGCGCCCAAAACCGAGGTTTTCTTGGCCGCTTGAATTACATTTCCAGATTCATATCCCACATGACTGCCACATGTGCGCTAATATTCAAGCTCCTCCGGAAAGATCAGTCTCATGATTGGACCGAGGATTGCTAGAAAGCTTTTGATAGTATTAAAGAATATTTGTCTGAGCCTCTGATTCTGTCTCCGCCTGTGGAAGGGAGACCATTGATCATGTATCTGACAGTTCTTGAAGACTCAATGGGTTGTGTCCTTGGTCAGCAGGACGAGTCGGGAAGGAAAGAGTATGCCATCTACTACTTGAGTAAGAAGTTCACCGATTGTGAGTCTCGATACTCAATGCTCGAGAAAACATGTTGTGCTTTGGCTTGGGCTGCTAAGCGCTTACGTCAGTATATGTTGAATCATACGACTTGGTTGATATCCAAAATGGATCCAATCAAGTATATCTCCGAGAAGCCTGCTTTAACAGGGAGGATTGCCCGTTGGCAGATGTTGTTATCTGAGTATGATATTGAGTATCGAGCTCAGAAGGCTATTAAAGGTAGTATCTTGGCTGACCATTTGGCACATCAGCCGATTGAGGATTATCAGTCCGTTCAATATGACTTCTCAGATGAGGAGATTATGTATTTAAAGGTGAAAGGTTGTGACGAGCCTACACTCGATGAAGGGCCATAGCCTGGGTCTAGATGGAGTATGGTATTTGATGGCACTGTAAATCAATATGGAAATGGTATTGGGGCAGTGATTATTACTCCTCAGGGCACACATTTTCCTTTTACAGCAAGGTTAACTTTCAAGTGCACGAATAATATGGCTGAGTATGAAGCTTGTACTATGGGATTGGAGGAGCGCATTGATCTAAGGATTAAGCATCTTGATGTGTATGGTGATTCGGCCCTCGTTGTTAATCAGATCAAGGGTGAATGGGAAACGAATCATCCTGGCCTCATTCCATATAGGGACTATGCGAGGAGGATTTCAACATTCTTTACTGAGGTTGACTTCCATCATATTCCTCGAGAAGAGAATCGGATGGCAGACGCTCTCGCTACACTTGCTTCAATGATTGTGGTAAGACTTTGGAATGAAGTTCCCAATATCACTGTGATGCGCTGGGATAGACCAGCTCACGTGTTTGCAGTTGAAGAAGTAAAAGATGATAAGCCATGGTATTATGATATCAAGTGTTTCCTTTAGAGCCAGATTTACCCGCCTGGGGCATCTGTGAAAGATAGGGAGACTCTGAGGAGATTATCAGGAAGTTTCTACCTCAATGGTGATGTGCTTTATAAGAGAAATTTTGACATGGTACTGCTCAGATGCGTGGATAGACACGAAGCAGACCTGTTGATGACTGAGGTCCATGAGGGTTCATTTGGTACTCATTCCAATGGACATGCCATGGCTAGAAAGATGTTGAGAGCAGGCTACTATTGGCTGACAATGGAGTCTGACTGCTGCAAATATGTGAAGAAATGCCATAAGTGTCAGATTTATACTGATAAGATTCATATTCCCCCGACACTTCTGAATGTGATTTCATCACCATGTGGGGAATTGACATGATTGGCATGATAGAGCCGAAAGCGTCCAATGGACACAGATTTATTCTCGTAGCAATTGATTACTTCACTAAGTGGGTTGAAGCGGCATCATACGCAAATGTGACCAGGCAGGTGGTTGTGAAGTTTATCAAGAACCAACTCATATGCCGATATGGTGTGCCAGATAAGATCATTACTGATAATGGATCTAACTTGAACAACAAAATGATGAAAGAGCTGTGTAGTGAGTTCAAGATTACGCATCATAATTCGTCTCCTTATAGACCCAAGATGAATGGGGCTGTTGAATGTGCTAATAAGAATATCAAGAAAATCATACAGAAGATGGTTGTCACGTATAAAGATTGGCATGAGATGCTGCCATTTGCTTTACATGGATATCGTACATCTGTCCGCACTTCAACAGGGGCAACCCCTTTTTCTCTTGTTTACGGCATGGAGGTTGTGCTCCCAGTAGAGGTGGAGATCCCATCAATGAGAGTCTTGATGGAAGCCAAGTTGACTGATGCTGAATGGGTTCAGAGTCGTTATGACCAGTTAAATTTGATTGAAGAAAAGAGATTGACTGCCATGTGCCACGGTCAGTTATATCAGCAAAGGATGAAGAAAGCCTTTGATAAGAAGGTCAAGCCTCGTGTGTTCCAAGAAGGTGACCTTGTGCTCAAGAAAGTCTTGTCTTTCGCGCCCGATTCCAGGGGCAAGTGGACTCCAAACTATGAAGGTCCATATGTTGTTAAGAAAGCCTTTTCAGGCGGTGCATTGATACTTACAACTATGGATGGGGAGGATTTCACTCATCCTGTGAATTCAGATGCAGTCAAGAAATACTTCGCCTAAATGAATAAAAACAGGATAGCTCGCTAAGTTGAAAACCCGAAAGGGCGACTTAGGCAAAAATGAGCGTCTCGGTGGATTGAAAACCCGAAAGGGCGATCTAGGCAAAAATTAGAGACATAAAAAAATGAATATATATCCTGCTAGATTGAGTACCTCACCCTGGGGCAATCTAGGCAAAAAAATAGGGATTTGGCAAGTAACTGCATCTTGACAAGATGTTGCTTTGTTCTACAACTGTCATCTGTTAGAGATTCTCGCTCAGTCATCATCAACTGAAGCTGCAAATACATCGGATTCAGAATTGGTGGAGAAATGGTCATTATGTTCAATGTAGCCTTTTTCCAATATATATCACCAATTTCAAATTTGAAAAGATCTATGGAGTCTTGCCATTTGCAGGCTACCATCCTATCAAATAAATTTGAGCCTTTATCCAATTTTTTGCACTCTTATTTGTTTCTATTCAACAAATGTTTTGCATGTTTTAATTGAAAAAAATATCATTGTTTTAATCGAATATTTCATAATTTGTTTTTAAACAAAGTGAACATTCACAATGATAAAGGGATACTGGGAATGCCTTCAGTGCTCTCCCAAGGATGGTAGGATTCTCGACAGGGTAAGGCATGTGTTCGTTCCTGGCATGTTGGTGTCCTCTTCCTCCTGAGCCTTTTGTGGTTTCTTCCCCTAGCGGAGGGGTGGGAAGGATTATTCGTCCCTATTTCCTTCAGCAGAGCAGTATTTCTTCCCCCTCGGCAGATGTGATCTCATTATTTGGGACAGTATTTGATGACCCTTGGAAACTTCTGATTTGGTGGTTGTTCCCCACGGAGTTCCCTGATCCTCTCTGATAATTTCCCCAGCAAAGTGCTTCCATGGCAGATTTCATTTGTATGATGATCTTTGCCCCAGCTGGAATGTTTTGCTCATTCCCCTGCGGAGATCCCTGTGGTCCTGGCTTTCTCTCTTGAGGTGTAGTACCGGATGTTTGGATTCCTCTTCCGTTGGACCTGTTTGTGTTAGAAATGTCTGTTTGTCAGCATTCATCATACATAAACCATACATATGCGCATATTGATAACATTCATGTCGCATTTGTTTGACATATACCTTTGTTTGTTATCTCTTGTTTAAGGGTGTTATGTTCCCCAAGCAGATGTTGGTGGTTGATCTCTCCATATAGGGTCAGCCCCATAAGAAGAAAGTGTTCATCTTTCCTTCCATATTCCCCACTGAGTTATACCCTCGTGGATGATGGTTGCTTCTGTTTCCTCCCAACACATATATTGGGATGGAGTTCCTCATTAAGTTATATCCTCATAGGGACAAGTTTTGTTTCAGCATTGGCCTCTTTTGGTTGTTTCTTGCACTCCCCTGTGGTGTAAATGAATGATTGCTCAGTAACTAGTAATTATTCATCTTATCCCCGACGGAGTCTATGGCCTTCTACCCTAATACCGGTGGTTGTAAGTCCTAGTTTTGTGGTTCTCTACCCTCATACTGGTAGTCGTGAACCCTATTTTTATCCCCTAGCAGAGTTAACCTTTTGCTTATCTTAACCGATGACAGTTACTTCTCCGTGGTTTTCTACCCAGTATCCGGTAGATGTAATCCCCTCCTTGACGGTTATCATTATCCAATATTCGGTGTTGATATTCCCTCATTTTTTTGATAGTTGCTCTGATCAAGCAATTTATCCCCAGTAAGTCATCTCTCGTCTACCCTTTGTTGTTGGTAACGATTGTTTCTCCCCTGGATTGGTCATCATTATATACCTAGTTTCGGTATCCCGATGTCCTTTCTTTTCGGTTGATTTATCCTTTATTAACCCAGTAATCGGTTGTGGATAATCTTCCATGCGAGTATATTATCTACGTTCTGACGGTAATAGATAATTTATCTCATGCACTCTTTAGTCGAAGCCTTTTGTTCTTCCCCAGTCGAGTAAGATTCGTACCCTTTTTAGAATCGAATGTCCATCCTATAATCGAGTTTGCTTTTAGCCCTCTTTTGGATGATGAGTGTCTTGGGAATATTCCCCAATTCATGCTTTGGTTGGTCACCTATTATATGCCCAGTAACCGGTATCCCTGGTGTTCCTTCCTCCCTGCTCCCTATTATGATTTTTTGTCCCCTTGCGGAGTCAGATTTTCCTGAGCTGAAGTATACCTTTTTAGGTCTTCCTCAGATGATTCTGGATGTTTGATATCTCTCACCCTTATACCGGTCTTAGATTTTCATTCTCCCAGAACATGTTGTTCTCTCACCCTTATACCGGTGTTCAGATCACATGTCTCATTGAGATTATTACCCAGTAACCGGTAATACCTCATCCTGTTGCTTCCTCAGAGGAGTTTTGTTTGGGTTTTCCCCAGCGAGATCCCTTAGTGGATTCTCCCAGTCTGAGTCCGTTATGGATAATTTTTGCTGTATTGGCATATTCCCCAATACATGCTCCTTCGAGTCAGCTTGGGTCTTTCCATCGACTTACCCCTTTTGGAATTCTGCTCCCCAAGTTTTGAGTCGTGCCCTGCTCACGCCATTTACCCCTTCCTTATCCTCATGAGAGTCCCAGAGTCTCTGTCCCATGGAGTAAATTACTCATATGGATTATCAGTTTTTCCTGATCTTTTCCTTTGTGGACACATATCTCCACCGAGTATTACCTTTTGCATACATACATTTGCATCATGAGGTCTCTTAGGGACCAAAATTCGTCTCTCTGTTATTATTTAAGCCCATTCTACCCCGTCGAGACGAAGATTTTAACCTTCACTTCTCCGGCTAGAATGACCTTAAATAGGGGCATCTGTAAGACCCCAATTTTGACCCTAAGATCCCTCATGGCATCATAACATTGCATTTGCAAAGCCTCAAGGATCATAAGCATCTTGGTTTCCCTTGCCTTTGGGTGGGACTTCTTGTGAGTGGTTTGAGATCACCAAGCATGCTTGAATTGTATATTATTGCTTTTCTCATTCTATTCACTAACCAAAAGCACAAAAATATGTCACTAACATTTCTTGTTTGTAGCTTGAGCAATCACAAGGCCAAGAGAAGATGAAGGCAAGCATGGCAATGGTTCCCAAAGCTCTCATCCATCAAATATGCCTCCCAAGTATCTCAATTCATCATTTTTATCAAAGCAAGTCAAAGGGTTTGAGGTTTGTCTCCCAAGGAAACCCTAATTCATCTGTTCATCCAATTGTGCCTTGCTCATGAAGCAACCTCAGCCCATGATCAAATGAAATCAAGGGAAGTTCTTTAATTCATCATTTCATGCATATTTGAACTTATTTGAGTATCCTCAATCATCAATTCATCAAGATATGAGTTGTGGACTTGAGAAGAGGATCAGTCAATTCATCTAACTATTTTGAAATACACTGAGACCTAACTTTTTATGTGTTGGTCAAATGGAGATGATCCCAAAAGCAAACATGTTGCTAAGGACAATATGAACAACTTTCATGTTCATTAAAAATTGATTTGAAGCTTGGAAGGTCATCATCCATTCCAAGACATTATAGGTCATTTTGACTGAAACCCTAATTTTGGGTCAACTTCCCAAGAACATAACTCATTCATTTTTTTATGATTTTGAGGTGGGATCAAATGAATTGGAAATCTTAAGATGTCTAATTCAAATTTTATGTTGAACACAATTTCATAATCTCAAAGGAAATACATGTGATAATGCAAAACATTATAGGTCACTTTGGACCAAATGCATTGAAAGGCAAAAAAGTCCAATTTCAAGTGCCCATAACTTCTTCATAAAAAATCCAAATGATGCAAAATATAAGTCCATTTTTATTTTCTTGAAAATATCCACAACTTTGATGTTGGAAGTGTTTTCATTTTAAGCTTGCATCATCAAAACATAGGGGCTTGAAGTTGGTTCAATTTGGCAAAATTCTCAAAGGCATGTTTTACACTATAAACTTCATGGCCTGTTTTCATAAATTTCCACATTCCAAATGAGTTTTTGTCCAACATAACATTTTTTCCTTATGTCAAGACCTTTCCAACCATTACCCACATGCCTATGTTTCAATTTTTCAAGTGGCATGTTCGATGAGGTGAAGTTTTAGGCATAATTGTGCATAACATGTTGAAACTCATTACACAAGCCATTGCATTACCATCTGCACGTCCAAATCCATTTGATTGATCATCAGCATGCAAATGCAATTGAATTTGGGCCTTCTACATGATCATGCAAGCCCATGCAAAGAATATCCACTTGCCATGCACACGAGTTTTTCCTTGCCTTGCCTCCAATTCAGCTATAAATAGACATGCTATGCTTCATAATTCTTCAACCTAAAGGCGCCTGATATGCTGCACAATTGAATCCATAGCCATTACCAAAGGAACTAGTTCACATTTCATAAAATTTTCAGATCTGAAATTCAACTGAATTTGGTTGAATCTTTAGATCTAAAGTTCCAAGACCTTCCTTATATGATCCATTGAACTTCTGTTTTGCAAAAGGAAGCAAGGAAAAGAGCTCAAATCTTCACAATCCAAAGGTATGGTCCAACTGGTTTTTGCTTCGAATCTCCTTGTTCCATGATCTATTTTCCTGGCCAATGTGTTTTTTGAAGTCCTCACCTGAGAGGCAAGCCAGTGGTGGCTTTGATTTTATGTTTTGATGAATTTCACTTCATGTACCTGGATTTTCCAACTCTGATTTCTCACTCCATAGAAACTTTGAGTACAATCCAAGGTTACAGGGGTGATGTACATCATCCCAGCTTTCCAATGATATGAGGATCGCTCATTTTTATTAAGTTTTTAAAACCTGCAAATGTCACCGGAAAATGCATGCTCGCCGGAGAAGACGGTGGTGTACACCACTGTCTCTTGCCGGATTGAATCTGGACCCTTGGATGCAGCTCCCGCGTTTTAATCTCAACGATGCGTTTGGTTTACTTTCAATAATGCTGGATGTTTCTCATTGACTTGGACTTACCATGAGCGCGCGCCTGAGGACCTTAGGATTGGCCACGTCAATTAATGAGATTCAATCCAACGTTCCCTGATTTTTTCTATTTTCTAATTTCTGATTTTATTTCTTTTATTTCCTTTAATTTCAAAAATTCATAACTTCTTCATTTTTAATCCAAAAAATATGGGACCAATTGCATTCTTCTCCATTTAAATTCTAGTTTCTAAAAATGATTTTTAATATTTTTTATTTCAGCATTTGATATTTTTTGTGAATTTTCTCTTTTCTGGTTATTTTTAATTCATTTTAAATAGTTTTTGATATTCAAAAAATACAAAAATATTTTCCTAAGCTATTTGAATGATGATGGATCTATGAAAAATATTCTCATCAATTTTCTAATTGATTTGAGATTTATTTGACATTTTAGTTCAATTAGGTTGATTTAATTCATTTTTAATTGATTAAAAATAGTTTCTTACTCTTAAAAATGCTGAAATTTTTTGTCAAACTTTGTTTGACCTTGTTGAACTTGGGATAAATCACTTGGACCTTTCAAGGTTGATTTGAAGTGATTTTGAAGTTTGACCTTTCTTTATTATTTTAATTCAAGTTTATTTTGAATATTAAAAATGCCAAAAATATTTTGTTCATTTCTTGACTTCCAATCTTCATCTCATTTCTGTTTTTGATTATTTGACCATGATCCTCAATGTCATTGGTCAACACTTGTTGATTGGTACATTTTATTTCATTTAATGCCCTTTATTCTTTCCTTTTCCATTTTCCATTATTCATCTTCTTCTTCTTCTTTCTTCTTTTTGATCAATGAGTTGAAGGTTGATAAGTTAGCATTGATTAGGGAGGTTTAATCTTCCTTGATTCAAATCTAATTCATCTTGATCAAATGATCAAGTGAATGGCTTTGCATTAAGGATAAGTTGCTTCCTAAATCATGCAAAAGACTTAAACCAATACAAGATCAATTCTCTTTTTTTCTTTTGGCATGGCAAGTTGTTGGAACTTGGTTCATTAATCAAGACTTATAATTTGTGTTGTTTGCCTTCATTATTATTGACCGGCCTCAGATAGTTGTGACTTCTACATAAGTCCAATTACGATTGCTTAACATAGCGCTAAATTTACCTTATGGCACACTAATTACTAACATTAACCATTAACCATTAACATTTACTTTTTGCTCTTTACATTTATGCAATTTATTATTCTTGTACATATTATCCATTCGCTTTTTTTCCTTTGCTCACTTGAGCACATGTTTATGTTAATGCAATTTGCCTTTTGCTCACTTGAGCACATAATTGTGTATATACTTTTGTGCTTGTGTTTTGTTTGTTTGTTGTGGACCAAATGCAAAAAATGGACAAATGGACTTAGACTTTAGGACTTTACCCAAGCTAATGGAGTTTGAAGAGCAACTAGGCCTCATGCCTTTAGAGTGCTTAAATGTCAAAGAGCAACTAGGCCTCATGCCTTTAGAATGCTTAAAGCTTGAAGATGAACATTGAAAGGACCGTACACTAAACTCCCTCTTGTCCATTCTTTGATTATTAATAGAACCTTTTGATGTGTGTGTTTTTTGTTCTAGGGATTCCAACATTGAGCCAAATTGAGGAACCATTGCCATGAGCTTCTAAGAGAGAGGGATCCAAGATACATTGAGGAACTTTCTAAGAGCTTCATTTGATTGTTGATTGCTTGAGTTTATACTTATTGTGATTGCTTATTCCAAAGGATGGGAGCTACTTGGATCATCCATGTGATCTCAAGAGAGGAATTCCCTTTGTGGTTTTGTTTCTTTATCCCTCACCTTTTGTATGCTTAGGACTTTAGCCATTCTTCTTCTTCTCTCCACTCTAACCCAACTCATTTTTGAGATTTTTACCCCGAACTACGAGGTTTTGATCCTAATATTTTTTAAGATGGTACGTAGGCAATGGGTTTATCCATCCAAACACAAAAATGTAAATAACTTGTACATTCTCTTCTCATCCCTTCAATCATGTTTGCACAAACAAATTTTCATAAAAACACCAACCTTACAACCAATTTGAAAAGGGCTCCCTAGGAGTACCTAGGATGTTTTGGGTGCCTAACACCTTCCCATTGCATAACCAACCCCCTTACCTAGATCTCTGACATTTTTACTAGTTTTTTATTCGATAAAACTTTTAGGTTTTTGTTCGCTTTCTAACCGTTCCTTTGGATAAATAGAAGTGCGGTGGCGACTCGACTTGTATGATTTACCTTGGATTTAGTCAATATCTCTAATGGTAACGAATACCCAGCTACAGTAGCCATGAGTGCCACATTAGCCTGTTCATCAGAGTCTGATTCTGATGAGTCAGATTCGCTGTCATCCCAGGTAGCCATCAGTCCCTTTTTGGTTCTGAGGGAATTTTTCTTGAAGTTCTCTTTTCTGGAACTGTCTTTCTTTAACTTGGGACATTCGTTTCTGTAGTGACCTGTTTCTTTACATTCATAACACGTAATATCTTTGTTAGATTTACCTTTTGAGGTTGATTCTGATCGATCCTCTCTGGGTCTTGGTCTCCTGAAGTTATTATTCCTCTTTCTCCAGAGTTGTTTTACTCTTCTGGTCAGAAGGGATAATTCTTCCTCATCGTCAGAATCTTCTTGTTCAGAGTCATCAGTGTCTTCTGTTTCGGCCTGGAAGGCTTTGTTTCTGTCAGACTTGCGCCTTCCAGATCTGGACTTTAATGCTACAGAGTTGATTTTCTTCTGAGGCTCATCTTCCTCCAGTTCTATCTCATGACTTCTGAGTGAACTGACAAGCTCTTCAAGGCTGATGTTGTTCAGATCCTTTGATAGCTTTAAGGCTGTGACCATGGGTCTCCACTTCTTTGGCAAGCTTCTGACTATCTTTTTAACATGGTCTGCAGTTGTGTATCCTTTGTCTAGCACTTTGAGACCTACAATAAGAGTTTGGAATCTAGAAAACATTACCTCTACAGCTTCATCATCCTCCATTTTGAAGGCTTCATATTTCTGGATTAGAGCCAGAGCCTTTGTTTCTTTGACCTGAGAGTTTCCTTCATGAGTCATCCTTAGGGAGTCGAGTATATCTTTAGTTGTTTCCCTGTTGGTGATTTTTTCATACTCAATGTAGGATATGGCATTGAGAAGTATCGTTCTGGCTTTGTGATGATTTTTAAATTCGCGCTTCTGATCATCAGTCATTTTACTTCTGGGAACGGCAACTCCAGCATCTGTTACAGGACGTTTGTATCCAACTGTGACAATGTCCCAGAGATCAGCATCATAGCCCAGAAAGAAACTTGCAATTCTATCTTTCCAGTAATCGAATTTCTCTCCATCAAAGACTGGAGGCTTAGCGTTGTAGCTGTCTCTTTCATTGGTGTTGGCCATAGTTTTTCTCATTCTGGATCTCTCTACATTGTTAAGTGTTCGATTAGAAAATCAATAACTGAGCCGAAGCTCTGATACCAACTGAAGGTGAGAAAAACAAAGAAAGGGGGGTTTGAATTATTTTAGAAAATAAAAGCTTTTTCAAAAGTAAGAACACACAGAATTTTATATTGGTTCGCTTATAACACAAAGTTACTCCAGTCCACCCGGCCAAGGTGATTTCGCCTTCAAAAAGGACTTAATCCACTAATCTTGAAAGATTAATACAACCAAATGTCTAAGAGAGTGATCTCTTAGTCCTCCCAAGTATACAGACTATGCAGAGTCACTTGAGGAACAAAAGCAATTTAGCAAAAATAGATTTGTAATCGAGAGTGCTTCTAAGAGTAAGCAAATATTACAGCAGAATAAACAAGCAAGTGTTTTCACGTATGAGCAGCAGCTCGTGAAAAACTAAGACAGAATGTAAAGAATTTTCTGTGTGTTGTTGTATATCTCTTACTGAAGTAGGTTGTCCTTTATATAGTGGTGAAAGGACCGTTGGAGTGATGACAGAATATTGTCCTTTGATGAGCATTCAATGTCATTACTTCTGTGTTTCTTGCCATAAAGAATTTGTCTCCCTGAATAACTTTTTCTAAAAATACCTTCTTTCCATTTGAAGAAATTCTTTCCGTTACTCTTTCTGGATTTGGAGAATCTTCGTCAGAGTCTTTGTTGTCTCGGAGTTTCTGTGTCAAAAGGAGATTGTGTTGAGGTTACATCAGAGCTTCTAAGAGTACTGGTCTTCTAGATCATCAAAACTAAGTCCATTGGATGTTTAGAGCTTCTGGTTCTTTCTACTGTCTTATTTTGCTCAGAATCAGAACTTCTAGAGCGCACTTATTCTTCAGATGCTTCTGATCTTCTAGTACCTTGTTTCTGATCAGAGTTTGTATCTGATAAAACGATCAGATTCCTTTGTTGCTGTTCAGAGTCCTGCACACTTAGAGAATTTTTGTTAGGGTGCCATTTTTGGTTTCATCCTTTGTTATCATCAAAATCCTGAAATTATATTGTAGAACACATTTTGTTTTTACAAGACTCATTGTCCATCACTAAGGATATAGGTGAGTATTACATCTACCTCAAGGATAACTCAAACCTAATAGCTAAAGGTTATGAAAAATTTGATTAAGAAAGTGGCCATTGAAACCACAAAAAGCATTTGAATGGGTTATATTTACCAATGAAAAGTATTTACAAAATATGGTCAAAGTTGGCTTAGAAGTTCAATTCAAAATAAGTGTTATGAAAAGAAAGTTTGAAAGTCAAAAGCATAAGGCTTAGGTTTCTAATGTTTGAAAACAAATGTTAAATGTTTGCACAAAAAGTTTTGGCTTGGGTTAGAGTGGAGGGAAGAAGAAGAATGGCTAAAGTCCTAATCATACAAGAGATAAGGGATAAGAAACAAGACCACAAATGGAGTTCCTCTCTTGAGATCATATTGATGATCCAAGTAGCTCCCATCCTTTGGAATATGCAAGCAAAATAATAGTAAGCTCGAGCAATCAACATAATCAAACAAGCTCCTTAGAATATCCCCAATGTCTCTTGTATCTTTCATTTTGGATGAACATGGCAATGGTTCTTCAATTTGAGCTCACAGATGAATTGACTGATCAACTTCTCAAGTCCACACCTTATATTTTGATGAATGGATGATTGAGTACACTCAAATAAATTCAAATATGCATGAAATTATGAATTAAAGAACTTCCCTTGATTTTATTTGACCATGGGTTGAGGTTACTTCATGAGCAAGGCACAGTTGATGAACAGATGAATTAGGGTTTCCTTGGGAAACAAGCCTCAAACCCCTTGACTTGCTTTGATCAAAATGATGAATTGAGATACTTGAGACGCATATTTGATGAATGAGAGCTTTGGGAACCATTACCATGCTTGCTTTCATCTTCTCTTGACCATATTAATGCACATAGGATCTCCTAGAAGCTTTAGACCTTGTGACTGCTCAAGCTACAAACAAGAGATGTTAGTGACATATTTTTGTGCTTTTGAGTTAATCAAAAATGAGAAAAGCAATGATATACAATTTAAGCATGCTTGGTGATCTCAAACCACTCACAAGGGATCCCAACCCAAAGGCAAAGGGAACCAAGATGCTTATGATCCTTGAGGCTATGCAAATGCAATATAATGATGCCATGAGGGATCTTAGGGTAAAAATTAGGGTCTTACAGGAACTCAAAGTTGGGAGATGGTGTTGGATCATTTTGTATAATGGGTTTGATTAACCTGCATAATGATTTTGAGTATAAAAGAGACTTCAAAATTCAAACAAGGCAAATCATTATGCAGATGAAAAGAGTGATTTTATTTTCTTTTTAGGGTTTTATAGTGATCACCAATTTCATGCAAAAAATGAAAAATGAAAAATAATTTGGAAAACAAACATTTAACATGTGATTATTGAATGGATATCATTGTATTTCTCAAATTATGCCAACAATGTCTTCACTTCTCCTTTTGGTATGGGAGAAGGGTTTTTGAACAAAATGAACACATTATGTTGACTTATGGATAACTGTTGGAACATCAACAGCGACCCAATTATTGCAGATTCCTCTGGGTATGACAAAGTTGCCAAGGTCTTCCTCTTCATCATCTTCAACAATGGCAGCAACTTCCTGATCTTCAACGGTGTGGATAAAACCTCCACTCTAGAACAACCCACGATCAGTGGAAACACCGGAAGAATACCCTATGCCAGCTCGGGACTTATTATCTTCCAACTTGATCATTTTCCCCAAACCAGTAGTTGCACCATGCTCAATGGCCAACTTTGCATCATTATAGGAGACGAATGAAGAAAGTCCTTTCCTTGAAGCCTCAGTAATAGATAAGGCTTGGAACAGAGTCCCAACCTCATCCTCAGCGTCAATATAGGAGAAGGAAGATAAATGAATGACCAAAAGAGCCTTCTCTCCCCCTATCACCACTAACTTCTTGTTCTTCACGAACTTCAACTTTTGGTGTAGGGTGGATGTCACGGGGGCCGCCTCGTGAATCCATGGTGTGCCAATCTTGATTGGGAGTTCTAATTCACCAATCACAGTTTTGCACGGTCCATCAAACGCCTTCACAACCACTCCACTCTGCCTCATGGGAGGCCCCTGATACGAGAGTTTGGCAAGAGTGGATTTTGGCAACACATTAAGGGATGACCCTGTGTCCACCAACACATTGGACAAGGCATCATCTTTACAGTTTATAGATATGTGTAAAGCCCAATTGTGGTATTTTCCCTCCTCGGGAAGATCAGCATCATAGAAGCTCAAGTTGTTGCAAGCGGTTATATTTGCAACAATGCTATCAAACTGCTCGATTGTGACATCGTGGTCCACGTACGCCACGTCCAACACCCTTTGCAAAGCTTCATGGTGTGGCTCGGAATTCATCAACAAAGATAAGACAAATATCTTTGATGGAGTTTGTAGCAGCTGATCAACAAAATTATATTCACTCCTTTTTGATGAGCCTCAGTATCTCATCACCATCCTCTTTCAAAATGCCAGACTGGCCAACCAGGATAGGAGTGTTATTATTCTTAACAGCAACAGGGTCAACAACAGGAACATAATTAGTTTGAGAAGAAGTCCCCACAGGACTGGCAGGATTAACAACAGTTCTCTTCATGACATCTTCATGGGATTTCGGCGGAGCCGAGAAAACACGACCACTATGGGTCACACCACTGACATCTGAAATGCTCACTACAGAAGTTGAGGGTAACAACACCTCCTTTCTATCCTCTAGCATGACAGCGTTATATCGGTAAGGAACAACTTTGTTTGATACATACGGGACATGACCCGCTGGCTTAATCATAAAAGCTGATGATACCTTCTTCTTGCTGCCATCATACTTGATAACGACAGGCTCAGGAATTCTAAACACAGGGGAGATAACATCGACTTCGTCCTCATTACGATTCTGAAGTATCTTAATCATCCCTTGATCTATCATCTCTTGGATGTCCCTCTTCACTTGGAGACTTCCTCTCTCATTGATAGTGCACACCTGGCACCTATCATGGTCATGCTCATAGTGGTTGTGTTCACACAACAGCTTATGCATCTCAACCAAGGACTGCCTTATGTCATTCACATACAGGACTTTGTACTTGCCAGGGCATCCCTGAACCATGTTAATAGCTGCCTTCCCATGCTCGGGCAATGGGTCCTTCTTTACATTTGGACCTACGTCCTCAAAAAAACAATATCCCACTTCTCACAAGGTCTTGCACCTTGGTCTTCAATGGGTAATAGTTCTCCACGTCATGTCCGGGAGCACCGGAATGATACACATAATGAAGCTCGGGCTTGTACCACCATTGAGGATTGGTCGGTATAGCGGGAGGATCTCGTGGAGTTATCAGCTTCCTATCTATCAAGGAAGGATAAAGCTCAGCATAGGTCATCGGAGTCGGGTCAAAAGTTACCCTCTTTCTCTCGTAGTTACTGGTGTTGGTGTTATTATTTTTGCGAGGCTGGTAGGCCTGTTGCTGCTAATGATGTTGTTGTTGTTGTTGATGAACTTCTCTGAAAGCAGGTGCTATATGAGCCACCTGGTGTTGGTTGACGGCTGGACGCACATCCTTCCTCCTTACAGAGGGCCTTCTTTTAATATGAGAGGACACAGCATGAGTCTCTCCCTCTTTCTTCCTAGCAAAGCCTCCATACTTCTTTGTTGAGGAACCATCGTCTCTAGATAAACGTCCTTCACAGACCCTCTCCTCTAATCTCATCCCCATATTCACCATTTCGGTGAAGTCTGAGGGAGCACTAGCGATCATTCTTTCATAGTAGAAAGAGCTCAAAGTCTTCAGGAAGATCTTTGTCATCTCCTTCTCTTCCAGGGGTGGCACTATCTGAGCTGCCAGTTCTCTCCATCTTTGGGCGTACTCCTTGAAGGTCTCCTTATCCTTTTGGGACATCACCCTCAATTGGTCCCTATCTGGAGCCATATCCATATTATATTTATACTGGTTCACAAAGGTCTCTCCTAGATCATTGAAAGTGCGGATGCTTGCACTCTCCAGCTCCATATACCATCGGAGCGCAGCACCTGTCAGGCTATCCTGAAAGTAGTGAATCAACAGTTGGTCGTTGTCAGTCTGTGTTGACATTTTGTGAGCATACATCACAAGATGGCTGAGCGGGCACGTATTTCCCTTATACTTTTCAAAGTCAGGCACTTTGAATTTAATAGGGATCTTCACGTTGGGCACTAGGTACAACTCAGCAACACTTTTCCCAAAGAGGTCCTTACCCCTCAAAGTCTTCAGTTCCTTGCGCAGCTCAAGGAATTGATCTTTCATTTCATCCATCTTCTCATAAACATCCGGACCCTCAGACAGCTCGGAATGATAGATGGTGTCTTCGACGCAGGGAAGGGTGTGCACAATGGGAGGTGGCACAGACAGGACCAGGTTAGATGTCGGCAAAGAAGCGAGAGTAGGAGTGAAACCCTCTAGCATGAAATTATAAGGCATTCCCCAAGGGAACCCAACTGGCATAGACGGAGCAAAGTGGGCTGTTGCAGCAGGCACAGTTGAAGTCTCTATCTCAGATATGACCGTCCTCGCGGGAGGAGTTGCAGGAGTTGGTGAAGCTTAGCTTTGTGCGGCCAGAACTGACTCCATCATGGCAGTCAGTCTAGCAATCTCTTCCTTTAAGTCCCTATTCTCTTGCTCGAGATGTTCCATTATCTTCGGATGATTGGCTCTAGTATTATATCGGTGTGTCAGCTTGTCTTCAAAATAAATGAAGAGCAAAGAGTTAGACCACTGATCAAGAGCTCAGAACAAAACTTGCTTATGCATATGATGCATGCAATGTTTGTGCATATGGTTTGTTTTTGTTAGGGGAACTTTATAGAGATCTGTTTGCAAATATTTGAAAATATTAAACTTTTTAAGACATATATGGAATACTCATAGCAATAATATTTGGAAACTTTTTTCACCAAAGAAGTAATACAGTTTTGGTAACTGTAGATGTTTGATTGGCTGCATTGTATGGTAAAACACTAGCTGGATTCTAATGTCTTGACTGATGTCATGACATGCTGTGGAGATGTTTATTTGACTGCATTGTATGTTAGAATACCTAGCTGTACTCTGATGTCTTGGCTGATGTCATGACATTCTGAGTAGTGTACTGCAGGATTAGCTAATACAGGATTCATTGAATGTCAAACTGGATGTTATGACATTCATCCCTGTCAGCAGATACTGAGGAATAGAACAGGTGGTGTTCTATTATAACTCAGTATTTATTATCAGTCTGCTTATCAAGGAAATAACAGACCTGGCATAAGGCCTACTGTCTGAATGTCAAACTGGATGTTATGAAATTCATCATTGACAGCATATACTGAACAATAAGCAGATTGGTTTTCTGCTACATTTCAGTATGCAACTCAGTCTGCTTATCAAGAGGATAACAGACCTGATGTAAGGCTCTATGTGTGAATGTCAAATTGGATGTTTTGACATTTATTAATGTACGCTGATACTGAAGTATGGACAGATTGGTTCTGTACAGTACAACAATTTGTACAGTCTGTTTTCAGGAAAAACAGACTTAGCATATGGACCTTGATGTCAAGCTGAATGTTGTGACATTCATTCCTGACAGCATATGCTATATTGTAGGTTGTTTAGTTTTTCTGTTTCAGCATTTTTCTCAGGCTAAAATCCAGGAAACCAACCACCAAGCTACAATTAAGGAACCTAAAAAATAGCCTATTTGTTAGCACACTAATATGTGGAAATTAGTTAGAATCATATGTGGCATTATTTGTGGAGGTCTTGAGATATTTTAGGAACTAAATATGGAGATATTTTAGGAACTAAATATGGAGATATTTTAGGAACTAAATATGGAGATATTGTAGGAACTAAATATGGAGATATTTTAGGAACTAAATATGGAGATATTTTAGGAACTAAGAGATTGAAGACCTTGATTGTAGCAGAAACTTTCTGCTGGTTTTGTAACAGCAAAGAACAAGTTTGCTGCGATTTCTGAAGGCCCAAATCCAGTTGGGTGATTAGGTTATAAATAGCATATTGTAACCTAGTCTTTGTAAGCCTCATAGAATGAAAATTTAGGGGCATGTGTGAGGTAAACCTCCCAATCTGTGGGAAGGTTACCATGTGTTTCTCAGTGTTCAAAGCTGAGAGTATTTGTAACTCAAAGCCTGTAGGCAAGAGTGATTATGGTCTTGAACGAAGCTGTGAAGCAAGTTCAAGGTGTTTAGCATTACATTGTAATTCTAGTGATAGGAATGGAAACTGGAGGTTTCTATCTAGGAGTTCCTAGGTATAGATTGCATTGGGTAGGGATTAAGTGAAGAGTTGTAAACGAGGGAGTTTAACTCTGAATTAATACTGCTGATAGTGGATCTTCTTCCTGGCTTGGTATGCCCCCAGACGTAGGTGTGTGTGACACCGAACTGGGTTAACAATTACTTGTGTTTTTACCTTCTGCACTTTATAATTCTGTCCGTTATAAAATAAGGTCAACCGGTAATGCTGTAACAGATGATGTTCAAATCAATGTTGAGACATCATGCTGATAACTGTGCAGGCTCAACTGAAGTAAGTGCTATGTTTGATCTCTGCTGTTCTTTGTACCAGATGGACATAACTGGGTGTTCTTCCATTCTATGGTGATATAGTAGCAGATGTCGTGACATCTATGAATGTGTGCATATCAGTACTAGGTTTTAATTTGTATAACTGTCTTGATGTATTAGTAACAATGTTAGATCAGATGTCATTACTTGGAGTAGAACATCTAAACTCTGACTACACCAGAATTTCAAATGGTATCAGAGCAGGCATCCTGTTCTGTTTCTGGATGAGATCCATGGGTGATACTTTCTGGTATCTTGCAAGGAGTTATATTAGTACTGATGTTGGAACCCGTGGAAGGTTCTATGAGTTCCCTGAATGGTCCCTTGAAGTAGATGGATGGACTATTCATGACAGGAACTATGGGTACCGGTCTCTAGTGGTTGGCAATTGGCCTATGTGTGGGACAGCTGTGCTAGGATTGAATCATATTCAAGCCTGGTATGTTCTTGGAGGCTGATCTGGTGAAGGGTGTGTACATAAGTTGAGTTGTATTATGATTTCCGCTGCACAATACCTGGCAAAACTCAAACTCTGATGTAGTTTCTCCTCTTGTGGATGAAAGGCTGTTGTATTCAAGATTTCATCATAACCTACTGAAGATGTCAAAGATACTTGAGTCTCCTCAAGTCCACCCATCATGACGTTCTCTCTTCAGGATGGTAAGAATCACCTGATCACTGATTCTTTTACACTCTTGGGTAGTGTATATGAAGACCTTGAAGACTTTCAAGGAGGGTTTGTTCCAAGGAGGTGGAACCAATGCTCTATGTGATGTTAGAACATGTTGTTCAACAAGTATGCAGCTGCTGGTTGAAGAACAGATGTTTTTAGGTGTCAAACAAAGGGATACTTTTGTTTGGAACCTACTCCTGACCTGGAAGAGGAGACATTTGTATGTGCTAAGTTGACAAGGGTAGGGTCAACTGTGTGTGTGCTCAAGAAGGTCACTGCTAGAAGTCTGATCTCTAGAAGTGGAGCTGGTTGAGATGTGACATTGTGCAATTTCCTGCCGATTGTCTTATTCCTGTAGATTGATCAAGGTTGGATAGTTGTTCCCTGAAGTACTATGTTGTGTTGGAAGACAAGTCCCCTGGATGTTAGAAGTCAATAATGGGGTAACCTGATTGCTATTTCATTTAAGAGGATTGGGACCATGAATCTTGTTTTTCAAACACCTCGCTCAGAAGTGGCAGTTCCTTCAAGGAGTGAGAATATGAAGATTCAGAGGTTGGTTGAGGTAGTATGCTCTGGCAATGCATATCTACTATTGACTGGTGTTGTGTTCCACTAGTTCTTATGGTCAGCTGAAGTCTGATTGGTGTGATTGGAGTATGTATAGGTATAACTCATAGAGTTAGGTGCCACTGGTAGGTATGGTGTATGTCATGTTGAGACATGTCTGTACAATGCATGGATATTGGTGTGAAGTTTCCATGATTGTTAATTTGAGGGGGAGTTTAGGTTAATCTCCTCACATTTGGTCAGCCTAGGGTCTGGTTGGCTGTTGCCCTGTGTCACATGGGTTCTGGTGGTTGTGTGACACATTTGCAAGGAAGAATTCATCTCTCTCATTCCTAAGGGTGAATTTAATCTGAGAAGATTTTCAAAACTGTTGAAGTGCTTGCAAGCAGAAGATGTGACACTAGAAGAGTATTTTCAAAGCAGTCTTATAGTGGAAGTATCTGAAAGGAATATTGGGAAAGGATTTAAGATCAATGTCAACTTGTGCCAAGTACAAGTATTTAATTGATTATCCTTGGAGCTCAAGATAACTGATGTTCTTAAAGATGTTGGAACATCTCTTCTTCGAGACCCTGTGCAGAATCACAGGAAGGATAGTACATTGGTTTATGATCTATCTCTTTGGTGGCAGCAAAAGCATATGATCTCTGAAAAGGTTTCCTGGCAAGAAACATGTTCAACCTTGGTGTGTACAAGAAGAAGAAGACATCATAGTCTTGATGGTGGTTACTTGGATCAGTTTATCTCTGATCTAAGTAAGGAAGTGCATTGGCTAATGCACACTGTGAAGTTAAGAACAAGTGGCAGCACTCTTAACATCATGGAAACAGCCTTGCTTTAGGAAGTGGAATCCTTGGTATAGCTGAAGGGTTAGTTTCTAACTGGTCCTTCTGAAGACTCATGCATCAGAGTTTCTGATGTCTTTGGAGAAGAAGCAGGAATTCATCAAGGTGTGAGCTTGGATGACTTAACTGCAAACCTGCAGGATGGAGGTTGTTTACTCAAACTTGGTTCCACAATCAAGTCTATGAGAACATTGAACTCTTGTTCTGTGAAGGGAGGAAGTTCTTTCAAGTGGCAGAAGAAGGAGCTGAATTCAACAGCTAGATGTCAAAACACAATGTTGTGACATTTGGTTCAACATCAGATTCTTAGTTGGTGAAGTGGCACATCAACTTGAGATAGAAGGGTCTATAGGGTTGTAGATTGGATACTTCAAAAAGGTCGTCCTCGTTGCAGTTCTTTGGAGTTGCTGGATAGAAAGGATGTTACATGTTCATGTCTTAGAAAATCTAAGTTTTGTTCAACATGTAGCTTGAAGTTCAAGTCTCACTTGGAAGGTCATAATATCTTTGGGAGAGGTCTGATAGAGGTGGAGAGGTCAAAGAATGGCATTTGACTTTTTCATATGAGGATTCATGAAGGAGGTAATCAACCAGTGGCATTTGGTCTATCTCAGAAGTGAGTTCGAAGAATCAAGATAATCCACATATGGCAGCTGATTATTCTCGAGGAAAGTCTGAGACAAGTTACTTTTGTGCAGAAAAGTAGTAAGTTGAAGACAAAAGGAGGTGTTTTCTATTCATATCTTGGAGCTTATGGTAGGAGCTCTGAGCTATCTATGGAAGATTATCTCTCGTAATGGGATGAAAATGTATATGTCCCAATTTATGTCTGGGTTCTTTTGGATCAAGCTGGTGACTCGGTGATATCTGAAGATTATCAGATGATGTTCCTTGTTATGTTGTGAAGGATGTCCTAACAAATGTTAGAACATTTTGTGAAGTGGTTATCTGTTCTGGTTAGAAGAGAGATTGACACAGAGTGTGGATGTGTTCAGCCAAGAGGGTTGAACAGAGGGTGTGCTCTTGAAGACATGACGATGAGTCTTATGTTTTCCATTCATCAAGTGGTCTGGGTTCTCTTTGAATCAGGAAGTATGTGAAGGTCCAACTTTGGGGTGTTGGATATGTTCATGTGTGATCTCCAAGTTTCAAGAGGAGAGTTGGTTGTTCATGACAGGGGGAGTTCTGTCTTTGTGTTGCAAGTAATCATCAAGCTTGTGGTCTATGTGTTCTCAGATAACAAGGTATGACACCTGATATACCTGATGTGAAGACAGTGTGTGACTACTTGATCAAAGTTGTGAAGCAAGATCAAGTGGGTAGTGTCTTGATCAAAGCTGTAAAGCAAGATCAATAGGGGGTATTCTTGATTGAAACTGTGAAGTAAAATCAAGATTGTGTATCTGTCATTTGTGTGTAATTCTGTTTATGTTGGTCTGTGTTGCTTTGGCAACATTTTTGACAAAAAGGGGAGTAACACCTGTGATGCCCCAGGACAACAGAGTGTTTTGCTAAACAGATATTGAAGATCCTCTAATCCAGAGGTAGTGCTGCAGCTGAGGTTACACTTCTATGAGTGTGAGTATGTGTATGTGTGCTGCAATTAGAAGTTTGTATTTAACTTCTGTATGTGTGCTGTTATGTGAAGTTTTTATTTAACTTCCATCTGTGTGAGTGTGCTGCTACTCTGAGTGTATTAGCTAGGTTATTTCCTGCTAGATACTTCTTTGCTGAGGAACCATCGTCTCTAGATAAACGTCCTTCACGGACCCCCTCCTCTAATCTCATCCCCATATTCACCATTTCGGTGAAGTCTGAGGGAGAACTCGTGATCATTCTTTCATAGTAGAAAGAGCTCAAAGTCTTCAGGAAGATCTTTGTCATCTCCTTCTCTTCCAGGGGTGGCACTATCTGAGTTGCCAGTTCTCTCCATCTTTGGGCGTACTCCTTGAAGGTCTCCTTATCCTTTTGGGACATCACCCTCAATTGGTCCCTATCTGGAGCCATATCCATATTATATTTATACTGGTTCACAAAGGTCTCGCCTAGATCATTGAAAGTGCGGATGCTTGCACTCTCCAGCTCCATATACCATCGGAGCGCAGCACCTGTCAGGCTATCCTGAAAGTAGTGAATCAACAGTTGGTCGTTGTCAGTCTGTGTTGACATTTTGTGAGCATACATCACAAGATGGTTGAGCGGGCACGTATTTCCCTTATACTTTTCAAAGTCAGGCACTTTGAATTTAATAGGGATCTTCACGTTGGGCACTAGGTACAACTCAGCAACACTTTTCCCAAAGAGGTCCTTACCCCTCAAAGTCTTCAGTTCCTTGCGCAGCTCAAGGAATTGATCTTTCATTTCATCCATCTTCTCATAAACATCCGGACCCTCAGACAGCTCGGAATGATAGATGGTGTCTTCGACGCAGGGAAGGGTGTGCACAATGGGAGGTGGCACAGACAGGACCAGGTTAGATGTCGGCAAAGAAGCGAGAGTAGGAGTGAAACCCTCTAGCATGAAATTATAAGGCATTCCCCAAGGGAACCCAACTGGCATAGACGGAGCAAAGTGGGCTGTTGCAGCAGGCACAGTTGAAGTCTCTATCTCAGATATGACCGTCCTCGCGGGAGGAGTTGCAGGAGTTGGTGAAGCTTAGCTTTGTGCGGCCAGAACTGACTCCATCATGGCAGTCAGTCTAGCAATCTCTTCCTTTAAGTCCCTATTCTCTTGCTCGAGATGTTCCATTATCTTCGGATGATTGGCTCTAGTATTATATCGGTGTGTCAGCTTGTCTTCAAAATAAATGAAGAGCAAAGAGTTAGACCACTGATCAAGAGCTCAGAACAAAACTTGCTTATGCATATGATGCATGCAATGTTTGTGCATATGGTTTGTTTTTGTTAGGGGAACTTTATAGAGATCTGTTTGCAAATATTTGAAAATATTAAACTTTTTAAGACATATATGGAATACTCATAGCAATAATATTTGGAAACTTTTTTCACCAAAGAAGTAATACAGTTTTGGTAACTGTAGATGTTTGATTGGCTGCATTGTATGGTAAAACACTAGCTGGATTCTAATGTCTTGACTGATGTCATGACATGCTGTGGAGATGTTTATTTGACTGCATTGTATGTTAGAATACCTAGCTGTACTCTGATGTCTTGGATGATGTCATGACATTCTGAGTAGTGTACTGCAGGATTAGCTAATACAGGATTCATTGAATGTCAAACTGGATGTTATGACATTCATCCCTGTCAGCAGATACTGAGGAATAGAACAGGTGGTGTTCTATTATAACTCAGTATTTATTATCAGTCTTCTTATCAAGGAAATAACAGGCCTGGCATAAGGCCTACTGTCTGAATGTCAAACTGGATGTTATGAAATTCATCATTGACAGCATATACTGAACAATAAGCAGATTGGTTTTCTGCTACATTTCAGTATGCAACTCAGCCTGCTTATCAAGAGGATAACGGACCTGATGTAAGGCTCTATGTGTGAATGTCAAATTGGATGTTTTGACATTTATTAATGTACGCTGATACTGAAGTATGGACAGATTGGTTCTGTACAGTACATCAATTTGTACAGTCTGTTTTCAGGAAAAACAGACTTAGCATATGGACCTTGATGTCAAGCTGAATGTTGTGACATTCATTCCTGACAGCATATGCTATATTGTAGGTTGTTTAGTTTTTCTGTTTCAGCATTTTTCTCAGGCTAAAATCCAGGAAACCAACAACCAAGCTACAATTAAGGAACCTAACGAATAACCTATTTGTTAGCACACTAATATGTGGAAATTAGTTAGAATCCTATGTGGCATTATTTGTGGAGGTCTTGAGATATTTTAGGAACTAAATATGGAGATATTTTAGGAACTAAATATGGAGATATTGTAGGAACTAAATATGGAGATATTTTAGGAACTAAATATGGAGATATTTTAGGAACTAAGACATTGAAGACCTTGATTGTAGCAGAAACTTTCTGCTGGTTTTGTAACAGCAAAGAACAACTTTGCTGCGATTTCTGAAGGCCCAAATCTAGTTGGGTGATTAGGTTATAAATAGCATATTGTAACCTAGTCTTTGTAAGCCTCATAGAATGAAAATTTAGGGGCGTGTGTGAGGTAAACCTCCCAATCTGTGGGAAGGTTACCATGTGTTTCTCAGTGTTCAAAGCTGAGAGTATTTGTAACTCAAAGCCTGTAGGCAAGAGTGATTATGGTCTTGAACGAAGCTGTGAAGCAAGTTCAAGGTGTTTAGCATTACATTGTAATTGTATTGATAGGAATGGAAAATGGAGGTTTCTATCTAGGAGTTCCTAGGTATAGATTGCATTGGGTAGGGATTAAGTGAAGAGTTGTGAACGAGGGAGTTTAACTCTGAATTAATACTGCTGATAGTGGATCTTCTTCCTGGCTTGGTATGCCCCCAGACGTAGGTGTGTGTGACACCGAACTGGGTTAACAATTACTTGTGTTTTTACCTTCTGCACTTTATAATTTTGTCCGTTATAAAATAAGGTCAACCGGTAATGCTGTAACAGATGATGTTCAAATCAATGTTGAGACATCATGCTGATAACTGTGCAGGCTCAACAGAAGTAAGTGCTATGTTTGATCTCTGTTGTGTCTTTGTACCAGATGGACAGAACTGGGTGTTCTTCCATTCTATGGTGATATAGTAGCAGATGTCGTGACATCTGTGAATGTGTACATATCAGTACTAGGTTTTAATTTGTATAATTGTCTTGCTGTATTAGTAACAATGTTAGATCAGATGTCATTACTTGGAGTAGAACATCTAAACTCTGACTACACCAGAATTTCAAATGGTATCAGAGCAGGCATCCTGTTCTGTTTCTGGATGAGATCCATGGGTGATACTTTCTGGTATCTTGCAAGGCTTTATATTAGTACTGATGTTGGAACCCGTGGAAGGTTCTGTGAGTTCCCTGAATGGTCCCTTGAAGTAGGTGGATGGACTATTCATGACAGGAACTATGGGTACTGGTCTCTAGTGGTTGGCAATTGGCCTATGTGTGGGACAGTTGTGCTAGGATTGAATCATATTCAAGCCTGGTATGTTCTTGGAGGCTGATCTGGTGAAGGGTGTGTACATAAGTTGAGTTGTATTATGATTTCCGCTGCATAATACCTGGCAAAACTCAAACTCTGATGTAGTTTCTCCTCTTGTGGATGAAAGGCTGCTGTATTCAAGATTTCATCATAACCTACTGAAGATGTCAAAGATACTTGAGTCTCCTCAAGTCCACCCATCATGACGTTCTCTCTTCAGGATGGTAAGAATCACCTGATCACTGATTCTTTTACACTCTTGGGTAGTGTATATGAAGACCTTGAAGACTTTCAAGGAGGGTTTGTTCCAAGGAGGTGGAACCAATGCTCTATGTGATGTTAGAACATGTTGTTCAACAAGTATGCAGCTGCTGGTTGAAGAACAGATGTTTTTAGGTGTCAAACAAAGGGATACTTTTGTTTGGAACCTACTCCTGACCTGGAAGAGGAGACATTTGTATGTGCTAAGTTGACAAGGGTAGGGTCAACTGTGTGTGTGCTCAAGAAGGTCACTGCTAGAAGTCTGATCTCTAGAAGTGGAGCTGGTTGAGATGTGACATTGTGCAATTTCCTGCCGATTGTCTTATTCCTGTAGATTGATCAAGGTTGGATAGTTGTTCCCTGAAGTACTATGTTGTGTTGGAAGACAAGTCCCCTGGATGTTAGAAGTCAATAATGGGGTAACCTGATTGCTATTTCATTTAAGAGGATTGGGACCATGAATCTTGTTTTTCAAACACCTCGCTCAGAAGTGGCAGTTCCTTCAAGGAGTGAGAATATGAAGATTCAGAGGTTGGTTGAGGTAGTATGCTCTGGCAATGCATATCTACTATTGACTGGTGTTGTGTTCCACTAGTTCTTATGGTCAGCTGAAGTCTGATTGGTGTGATTGGAGTATGTATAGGTATAACTCATAGAGTTAGGTGCCACTGGTAGGGATGGTGTATGTCATGTTGAGACATGTCTGTACAATGCATGGATATTGGTGTGAAGTTTCCATGATTGTTAATTTGAGGGGGAGTTTAGGTTAATCTCCTCACATTTGGTCAGCCTAGGGTCTGGTTGGCTGTTGCCCTGTGTCACATGGGTTCTGGTGGTTGTGTGACACATTTGCAAGGAAGAATTCATCTCTCTCATTCCTAAGGGTGAATTTAATCTGAGAAGATTTTCAAAACTGTTGAAGTGCTTGCAAGCAGAAGATGTGACACTAGAAGAGTATTTTCAAAGCAGTCTTATAGTGGAAGTATCTGAAAGGAATATTGGGAAAGGATTTAAGATCAATGTCAACTTGTGCCAAGTACAAGTATTTAATTGATTATCCTTGGAGCTCAAGATAACTGATGTTCTTAAAGATGTTGGAACATCTCTTCTTCGAGACCCTGTGCAGAATCACAGGAAGGATAGTACATTGGTTTATGATCTATCTCTTTGGTGGCAGCAAAAGCATATGATCTCTGAAAAGGTTTCCTGGCAAGAAACATGTTCAACCTTGGTGTGTACAAGAAGAAGAAGACATCATAGTCTTGATGGTGGTTACTTGGATCAGTTTATCTCTGATCTAAGTAAGGAAGTGCATTGGCTAATGCACACTGTGAAGTTAAGAACAAGTGGCAGCACTCTTAACATCATGGAAACAGCCTTGCTTTAGGAAGTGGAATCCTTGGTATAGCTGAAGGGTTAGTTTCTAACTGGTCCTTCTGAAGACTCATGCATCAGAGTTTCTGATGTCTTTGGAGAAGAAGCAGGAATTCATCAAGGTGTGAGCTTGGATGACTTAACTGCAAACCTGCAGGATGGAGGTTGTTTACTCAAACTTGGTTCCACAATCAAGTCTATGAGAACATTGAACTCTTGTTCTGTGAAGGGAGGAAGTTCTTTCAAGTGGCAGAAGAAGGAGCTGAATTCAACAGCTAGATGTCAAAACACAATGTTGTGACATTTGGTTCAACATCAGATTCTTAGTTGGTGAAGTGGCACATCAACTTGAGATAGAAGGGTCTATAGGGTTGTAGATTGGATACTTCAAAAAGGTCGTCCTCGTTGCAGTTCTTTGGAGTTGCTGGATAGAAAGGATGTTACATGTTCATGTCTTAGAAAATCTAAGTTTTGTTCAACATGTAGCTTGAAGTTCAAGTCTCACTTGGAAGGTCATAATATCTTTGGGAGAGGTCTGATAGAGGTGGAGAGGTCAAAGAATGGCATTTGACTTTTTCATATGAGGATTCATGAAGGAGGTAATCAACCAGTGGCATTTGGTCTATCTCAGAAGTGAGTTCGAAGAATCAAGATAATCCACATATGGCAGCTGATTATTCTCGAGGAAAGTCTGAGACAAGTTACTTTTGTGCAGAAAAGTAGTAAGTTGAAGACAAAAGGAGGTGTTTTCTATTCATATCTTGGAGCTTATGGTAGGAGCTCTGAGCTATCTATGGAAGATTATCTCTCGTAATGGGATGAAAATGTATATGTCCCAATTTATGTCTGGGTTCTTTTGGATCAAGCTGGTGACTCGGTGATATCTGAAGATTATCAGATGATGTTCCTTGTTATGTTGTGAAGGATGTCCTAACAAATGTTAGAACATTTTGTGAAGTGGTTATCTGTTCTGGTTAGAAGAGAGATTGACACAGAGTGTGGATGTGTTCAGCCAAGAGGGTTGAACAGAGGGTGTGCTCTTGAAGACATGACGATGAGTCTTATGTTTTCCATTCATCAAGTGGTCTGGGTTCTCTTTGAATCAGGAAGTATGTGAAGGTCCAACTTTGGGGTGTTGGATATGTTCATGTGTGATCTCCAAGTTTCAAGAGGAGAGTTGGTTGTTCATGACAGGGGGAGTTCTGTCTTTGTGTTGCAAGTAATCATCAAGCTTGTGGTCTATGTGTTCTCAGATAACAAGGTATGACACCTGATATACCTGATGTGAAGACAGTGTGTGACTACTTGATCAAAGTTGTGAAGCAAGATCAAGTGGGTAGTGTCTTGATCAAAGCTGTAAAGCAAGATCAATAGGGGGTATTCTTGATTGAAACTGTGAAGTAAAATCAAGATTGTGTATCTGTCATTTGTGTGTAATTCTGTTTATGTTGGTCTGTGTTGCTTTGGCAACATTTTTGACAAAAAGGGGGAGTAACACCTGTGATGCCCCAGGACAACAGAGTGTTTTGCTAAACAGATATTGAAGATCCTCTAATCCAGAGGTAGTGCTGCAGCTGAGGTTACACTTCTATGAGTGTGAGTATGTGTATGTGTGCTGCAATTAGAAGTTTGTATTTAACTTCTGTATGTGTGCTGTTATGTGAAGTTTTTATTTAACTTCCATCTGTGTGAGTGTGCTGCTACTCTGAGTGTATTAGCTAGGTTATTTCCTGCTAGATACTTCTTTGCTGAGGAACCATCGTCTCTAGATAAACGTCCTTCACGGACCCCCTCCTCTAATCTCATCCCCATATTCACCATTTCGGTGAAGTCTGAGGGAGCACTCGTGATCATTCTTTCATAGTAGAAAGAGCTCAAAGTCTTCAGGAAGATCTTTGTCATCTCCTTCTCTTCCAGGGGTGGCACTATCTGAGTTGCCAGTTCTCTCCATCTTTGGGCGTACTCCTTGAAGGTCTCCTTATCCTTTTGGGACATCACCCTCAATTGGTCCCTATCTGGAGCCATATCCATATTATATTTATACTGGTTCACAAAGGTCTCGCCTAGATCATTGAAAGTGCGGATGCTTGCACTCTCCAGCTCCATATACCATCGGAGCGCAGCACCTGTCAGGCTATCCTGAAAGTAGTGAATCAACAGTTGGTCGTTGTCAGTCTGTGTTGACATTTTGTGAGCATACATCACAAGATGGTTGAGCGGGCACGTATTTCCCTTATACTTTTCAAAGTCAGGCACTTTGAATTTATTAGGGATCTTCACGTTGGGCACTAGGTACAACTCAGCAACACTTTTCCCAAAGAGGTCCTTATCCCTCAAAGTCTTCAGTTCCTTGCGCAGCTCAAGGAATTGATCTTTCATTTCATCCATCTTCTCATAAACATCCGGACCCTCAGACAGCTCGGAATGATAGATGGTGTCTTCGACGCAGGGAAGGGTGTGCACAATGGGAGGTGGCACAGACAGGACCAGGTTAGATGTCGGCAAAGAAGCGAGAGTAGGAGTGAAACCCTCTAGCATGAAATTATAAGGCATTCCCCAAGGGAACCCAACTGGCATAGACGGAGCAAAGTGGGCTGTTGCAGCAGGCACAGTTGAAGTCTCTATCTCAGATATGACCGTCCTCGCGGGAGGAGTTGCAGGAGTTGGTGAAGCTTAGCTTTGTGCGGCCAGAACTGACTCCATCATGGCAGTCAGTCTAGCAATCTCTTCCTTTAAGTCCCTATTCTCTTGCTCGAGATGTTCCATTATCTTCGGATGATTGGCTCTAGTATTATATCGGTGTGTCAGCTTGTCTTCAAAATAAATGAAGAGCAAAGAGTTAGACCACTGATCAAGAGCTCAGAACAAAACTTGCTTATGCATATGATGCATGCAATGTTTGTGCATATGGTTTGTTTTTGTTAGGGGAACTTTATAGAGATCTGTTTGCAAATATTTGAAAATATTAAACTTTTTAAGACATATATGGAATACTCATAGCAATAATATTTGGAAACTTTTTTCACCAAAGAAGTAATACAGTTTTGGTAACTGTAGATGTTTGATTGGCTGCATTGTATGGTAAAACACTAGCTGGATTCTAATGTCTTGACTGATGTCATGACATGCTGTGGAGATGTTTATTTGACTGCATTGTATGTTAGAATACCTAGCTGTACTCTGATGTCTTGGATGATGTCATGACATTCTGAGTAGTGTACTGCAGGATTAGCTAATACAGGATTCATTGAATGTCAAACTGGATGTTATGACATTCATCCCTGTCAGCAGATACTGAGGAATAGAACAGGTGGTGTTCTATTATAACTCAGTATTTATTATCAGTCTTCTTATCAAGGAAATAACAGACCTGGCATAAGGCCTACTGTCTGAATGTCAAACTGGATGTTATGAAATTCATCATTGACAGCATATACTGAACAATAAGCAGATTGGTTTTCTGCTACATTTCAGTATGCAACTCAGCCTGCTTATCAAGAGGATAACGGACCTGATGTAAGGCTCTATGTGTGAATGTCAAATTGGATGTTTTGACATTTATTAATGTACGCTGATACTGAAGTATGGACAGATTGGTTCTGTACAGTACATCAATTTGTACAGTCTGTTTTCAGGAAAAACAGACTTAGCATATGGACCTTGATGTCAAGCTGAATGTTGTGACATTCATTCCTGACAGCATATGCTATATTGTAGGTTGTTTAGTTTTTCTGTTTCAGCATTTTTCTCAGGCTAAAATCCAGGAAACCAACAACCAAGCTACAATTAAGGAACCTAACGAATAACCTATTTGTTAGCACACTAATATGTGGAAATTAGTTAGAATCCTATGTGGCATTATTTGTGGAGGTCTTGAGATATTTTAGGAACTAAATATGGAGATATTTTAGGAACTAAATATGGAGATATTGTAGGAACTAAATATGGAGATATTTTAGGAACTAAATATGGAGATATTTTAGGAACTAAGACATTGAAGACCTTGATTGTAGCAGAAACTTTCTGCTGGTTTTGTAACAGCAAAGAACAAGTTTGCTGCGATTTCTGAAGGCCCAAATCTAGTTGGGTGATTAGGTTATAAATAGCATATTGTAACCTAGTCTTTGTAAGCCTCATAGAATGAAAATTTAGGGGCGTGTGTGAGGTAAACCTCCCAATCTGTGGGAAGGTTACCATGTGTTTCTCAGTGTTCAAAGCTGAGAGTATTTGTAACTCAAAGCCTGTAGGCAAGAGTGATTATGGTCTTGAACGAAGTTGTGAAGCAAGTTCAAGGTGTTTAGCATTACATTGTAATTGTATTGATAGGAATGGAAAATGGAGGTTTCTATCTAGGAGTTCCTAGGTATAGATTGCATTGGGTAGGGATTAAGTGAAGAGTTGTGAACGAGGGAGTTTAACTCTGAATTAATACTGCTGATAGTGGATCTTCTTCCTGGCTTGGTATGCCCCCAGACGTAGGTGTGTGTGACACCGAACTGGGTTAACAATTACTTGTGTTTTTACCTTCTGCACTTTATAATTTTGTCCGTTATAAAATAAGGTCAACCGGTAATGCTGTAACAGATGATGTTCAAATCAATGTTGAGACATCATGCTGATAACTGTGCAGGCTCAACAGAAGTAAGTGCTATGTTTGATCTCTGTTGTGTCTTTGTACCAGATGGACAGAACTGGGTGTTCTTCCATTCTATGGTGATATAGTAGCAGATGTCGTGACATCTGTGAATGTGTGCATATCAGTACTAGGTTTTAATTTGTATAATTGTCTTGCTGTATTAGTAATAATGTTAGATCAGATGTCATTACTTGGAGTAGAACATCTAAACTCTGACTACACCAGAATTTCAAATGGTATCAGAGCAGGCATCCTGTTCTGTTTCTGGATGAGATCCATGGGTGATACTTTCTGGTATCTTGCAAGGCTTTATATTAGTACTGATGTTGGAACCCGTGGAAGGTTCTGTGAGTTCCCTGAATGGTCCCTTGAAGTAGGTGGATGGACTATTCATGACAGGAACTATGGGTACTGGTCTCTAGTGGTTGGCAATTGGCCTATGTGTGGGACAGTTGTGCTAGGATTGAATCATATTCAAGCCTGGTATGTTCTTGGAGGCTGATCTGGTGAAGGGTGTGTACATAAGTTGAGTTGTATTATGATTTCCGCTGCATAATACCTGGCAAAACTCAAACTCTGATGTAGTTTCTCCTCTTGTGGATGAAAGGCTGCTGTATTCAAGATTTCATCATAACCTACTGAAGATGTCAAAGATACTTGAGTCTCCTCAAGTCCACCCATCATGACGTTCTCTCTTCAGGATGGTAAGAATCACCTGATCACTGATTCTTTTACACTCTTGGGTAGTGTAGATGAAGACCTTAAAGACTTTCAAGGAGGGTTTGTTCCAAGGAGGTGGAACCAATGCTCTATGTGATGATAGAACATGTTGTTCAACAAGTATGCAGCTGCTGGTTGAAGAACAAATGTTTTTAGGTGTCAAACAAAGGGATACTTTTGTTTGGAACCTACTCCTGACCTGGAAGAGGAGACATCTGTGTGTGCTAAGTTGACAAGGGTAGGGTCAACTGTGTGTGTGCTCAAGAAGGTCACTGCTAGAAGTCTGATCTCTAGAAGTGGAGCTGGTTGAGATGTGACATTGTGCAATTTCCTGCCGATTGTCTTATTCCTGTAGATTGATCAAGGTTGGATAGTAGTTCCCTGAAGTACTATGTTGTGTTGGAAGACAAGTCCCCTGGATGTTAGAAGTCAGTAATGGGGTAACCTGATTGCTATTTCATTTAAGAGGATTGGGACCATGAATCTTGTTTTTCAAACATCTCGCTCAGAAGTGGCAGTTCCTTCAAGGAGTGAGAATATGAAGATTCAGAGGTTGGTTGAGGTAGTATGCTCTGGCAATGCATATCTACTATTGACTGGTGTTGTGTTCCACTAGTTCTTATGGTCAGCTGAAGTCTGATTGGTGTGATTGGAGTATGTATAGGTATAACTCATAGAGTTAGGTGCCACTGGTAGGGATGGTGTATGTCATGTTGAGACATGTTTGTACAATGCATGGATATTGGTGTGAAGTTTCCATGATTGTTAATTTGAGGGGGAGTTTAGGTTAATCTCCTCACATTTGGTCAGCCTAGGGTCTGGTTGGCTGTTGCCCTGTGTCACATGGGTTCTGGTGGTTGTGTGACACATTTGCAAGGAAGAATTCATCTCTCTCATTCCTAAGGGTGAATTTAATCTGAGAAGATTTTCAAAACTGTTGAAGTGCTTGCAAGCAGAAGATGTGACACTAGAAGAGTATTTCCAAAGTAGTCTTATGGTGGAAGTATCTGAAAGGAATATTGGGAAATGATTTAAGATCAATGTCAACTTGTGCCAAGTACAAGTATTTAATTGATTATCCTTGGAGCTCAAGATAACTGATGTTTTTAAAGATGTTGGAACATCTCTTCTTCGAGACCCTGTGCAGAATCACAGGAAGGATAGTACATTGGTTTATGATCTATCTCTTTGGTGGCAGCAAAAGCATATGATCTCTGAAAAGGTTTCCTGGCAAGAAACATGTTCAACCTTGGTGTGTACAAGAAGAAGAAGACATCATAGTCTTGATGGTGGTTACTTGGATCAGTTTGTCTCTGATCTAAGTAAGGAAGTGCATTGGCTAATGCACACTGTGAAGTTAAGAACAAGTGGCAGCACTCTTAACATCATGGAAACAGCCTTGCTTTAGGAAGTGGAATCCTTGGTATAGCTGAAGGGTTAGTTTCTAACTGGTCCTTCTGAAGACTCATGCATCAGAGTTTCTGATGTCTTTGGAGAAGAAGCGGGAATTCATCAAGGTGTGAGCTTGGATGACTTAACTGCAAACCTGCAGGATGGAGGTTTTTTACTCAAACTTGGTTCCACAATCAAGTCTATGAGAACATTGAACTCTTGTTCTGTGAAGGGAGGAAGTTCTTTCAAGTGGCAGAAGAAGGAGCTGAGTTCAACAGCTAGATGTCAAAACACAATGTTGTGACATTTGGTTCAACATCAGATTCTTAGTTGGTGAAGTGGCACATCAACTTGAGATAGAAGGGTCTACAGGGCTGTAGATTGGATACTTCAAAAAGGTCGTCCTCGTTGCAGTTCTTTGGAGTTGCTGGATAGAAAGGATGTTACATGTTCATGTCTTAGAAAATCTAAGTTTTGTTCAACATGTAGCTTGAAGTTCAAGTCTCACTTGGAAGGTCATAATATCTTTGGGAGAGGTCTGATAGACGTGGAGAGGTCAAAGAATGGCATTTGACTTTTTCATATGAGGATTCATGAAGGAGGTAATCAACCAGTGGCATTTGGTCTATCTCAGAAGTGAGTTCGAAGAGTCATGATAATCCACATATGGCAGCTGATTATTCTCGAGGAAAGTCTGAGACAAGTTACTTTTGTGCAGAAAAGTAGTAAGTTGAAGATAAAAGGAGGTGTTTTCTATTCATCTCTTGGAGCTTGTGGTAGGAGCTCTGAGCTATCTATGGAAGATTATCTCTCGTAATGGGATGAGAATGTATATGTCCCAATTTATGTCTGGGTTCTTTTGAATCAAGCTGGTGACTCGGTGATATCTGAAGATTATCAGATGATGTTCCTTGTTATGTTGTGAAGGATGTCCTAACAAATGTTAGAACATTTTGTGAAGTGGTTATCTGTTCTGGTTAGAAGAGAGATTGACACAGAGTGTGGATGTGTTCAGCCAAGAGGGTTGAACAGAGGGTGTGCTCTTGAAGACATGAAGATGAGTCTTATGTTTTCCATTCATCAAGTGGTCTGGGTTCTCTTTGAATCAGGAAGTATGTGAAGGGTCAACTTTGGGGTGTTGGATATGTTCATGTGTGATCTCCAAGTTTCAAGAGGAGAGTTGGTTGTTCATGACAGGGGGAGTTCTGTCTTTGTGTTGCAAGTAATCATCAAGCTTGTGGTCTATGTGTTCTCAGATAACAAGGTATGACACCTGATATACCTGATGTGAAGATAGTGTGTGACTACTTGATCAAAGTTGTGAAGCAAGATCAAGTGGGTAGTGTCTTGATCAAAGCTGTAAAGCAAGATCAAGAGGGGGTATTCTTGATTGAAACTGTGAAGTAAAATCAAGATTGTGTATCTGTCATTTGTGTGTAATTCTGTTTATGTTGGTCTGTGTTGCTTTGGCAACATTTTTGACAAAAAAGGGGAGTAACACCTGTGATGCCCCAGGACAACAGAGTGTTTTGCTAAACAGATATTGAAGATCCTCTAATCCAGAGGTAGTGCTGCAGCTGAGGTTCCACTTCTATGAGTGTGAGTATGTGTATGTGTTCTGCAATTAGAAGTTTTTATTTAACTTCTGTATGTGTGCTGTTATGTGAAGTTTTTATTTAACTTCCATCTGTGTGAGTGTGCTGCTACTCTTAGTGTATTAGCTAGGTTATTTCCTGCTAGATACTTCTTTGCTGAGGAACCATCGTCTCTAGATAAACGTCCTTCACGGACCCCCTCCTCTAATCTCATCCCCATATTCACCATTTCGGTGAAGTCTGAGGGAGCACTAGCGATCATTCTTTCATAGTAGAAAGAGCTCAAAGTCTTCAGGAAGATCTTTGTCATCTCCTTCTCTTCCAGGGGTGGCACTATCTGAGCTGCCAGTTCTCTCCATCTTTGGGCGTACTCCTTGAAGGTCTCCTTATCCTTTTGGGACATCACCCTCAATTGGTCCCTATCTGGAGCCATATCCATATTATATTTATACTGGTTCACAAAGGTCTCGCCTAGATCATTGAAAGTGCGAATGCTTGCACTCTCCAGCTCCATATACCATCGGAGCGCAGCACCTGTCAGGCTATCCTGAAAGTAGTGAATCAACAGTTGGTCGTTGTCAGTCTGTGTTGACATTTTGTGAGCATACATCACAAGATGGCTGAGCGGGCACGTATTTCCCTTATACTTCTCAAAGTCAGGCACTTTGAATTTAATAGGGATCTTCACGTTGGGCACTAGGCACAACTCAGCAACACTTTTCCCAAAGAGGTCCTTACCCCTCAAAGTCTTCAGTTCCTTGCGCAGCTCAAGGAATTGATCTTTCATTTCATCCATCTTCTCATAAACATCCGGACCCTCAGACAGCTCGGAATGATAGATGGTGTCTTCGACGCAGGGAAGGGTGTGCACAATGGGAGGTGGCACAGACAGGACCAGGTTAGATGTCGGCAAAGAAGCGAGAGTAGGAGTGAAACCCTCTAGCATGAAATTATAAGGCATTCCCCAAGGGAACCCAACTGGCATAGACGGAGCAAAGTGGGCTGTTGCAGCAGGCACAGTTGAAGTCGCTATCTCAGATATGACCGTCCTCACGGGAGGAGTTGCAGGAGTTGGTGAAGCTTAGCTTTGTGCGGCCAGAACTGACTCCATCATGGCAGTCAGTCTAGCAATCTCTTCCTTTAAGTCCCTATTCTCTTGCTCGAGATGTTCCATTATCTTCGGATGATTGGCTCTAGTATTATATCGGTGTGTCAGCTTGTCTTCAAAATAAATGAAGAGCAAAGAGTTAGACCACTGATCAAGAGCTCAGAACAAAACTTGCTTATGCATATGATGCATGCAATGTTTGTGCATATGGTTTGTTTTTGTTAGGGGAACTTTATAGAGATCTGTTTGCAAATATTTGAAAATATTAAACTTTTTAAGACATATATGGAATACTCATAGCAATAATATTTGGAAACTTTTTTTTTCACCAAAGAAGTAATACAGTTTTGGTAACTGTAGATGTTTGATTGGCTGCATTGTATGGTAAAACACTAGCTGGATTCTAATGTCTTGACTGATGTCATGACATGCTGTGGAGATGTTTATTTGACTGCATTGTATGTTAGAATACCTAGCTGTACTCTGATGTCTTGGCTGATGTCATGACATTCTGAGTAGTGTACTGCAGGATTAGCTAATACAGGATTCATTGAATGTCAAACTTGATGTTATGACATTCATCCCTGTCAGCAGATACTGAGGAATAGAACAGGTGGTGTTCTATTATAACTCAGTATTTATTATCAGGGTTGACCCAAAATTAGGGTTTCAGTCAAAATGACCTATAATGTTTTGAAATGAATGATGACCTTCAAAGTTCCAAATGGGTTTTTGATGAACATTAATGTTGTTCATATGGTTCTTAAAAACATTTTTACTCTTTGGGTCATCTTCATTTGACAAACACATCAAAAGTTATATCTCAATGATCCTCAGTTTAGTCAGATGACTTTGACTGGTCAACTTTTCAAGGCCAAACTTCCAACCTTGATGAATAAATGATTGAGGGGCCTCACATAGGCTCATATATGCATAAAATAATGAATGAAAGAACTTCCCTAGATTAAATTTGATCATAGGTTGAGGTTGCTTCATAGGCAAGGCACAGTCAAAGTACAGTTGAATTAGGGTTTCTTTGGGAAACAATCCTCAAGCCCTTTGGGTTATCTTGATCAAATTGGAAAATTGAGATACTTGGGAGACATATATGATGATTAATAGCTTTGTAGACCATTTTCATGCTTTTTCTCATTTTCATCTAGCGATTTCTTTGAGCTTAGGAGCCTCCTAGGAGCATTGTGGCACATGATCACTTGAGCTTCAAAACAACAAGAGTTAATGACATATTTTTATGCTTTTGGTTAGTAAACAAATAAGAGAAGAAATAATATATAATACAAGCATGCTTGGTGGTCTCAAACCACTCACACAAGTCCCAACCCTAGGGTTAAGGAGCCAAACATGCTATGATCCTTGAGGCAATGCACTGAGCAATGATATGATGCCATGAGGGATCTTAGGGTCAAAATTAGGGTCTTACAGCAAGCATCCGCACTTTCAACGATTTGGGAGAAGCTTTTGTTAAACAGTATAAGTATAATATGGATATGGCGCCTGATAGAGACCAATTGAGGTTTATGTCTCAGAAGGATAAGGAGACATTCAAAGAGTATGTACAGAGGTGGAGAGAATTAGCTACTCAGATCACCCCTCCTTTAGAGGAGAAGGAGATGACCAAGATCTTTTTGAAGATCCTAAGTTCATTTTACTATGAACGCATGACTGCTAGTGCCCCCAGTGATTTTACCGAAATGGTAAACATGGGGATGAGGCTTGAAGAAGGTGTCCGAGAGGGACGGTTGTCAAAAGAGGAGGTATCATCAAGCAAGACATACGGAAATAGTTTTGGGAAGAAAAAAGACAGTGAAGCCAACGCAATAACTAGTGGGAGGCAGAGGAGGCCTCACACCAGAAGGAATAAACCACCCCGTCAACACCATCATCAAGTATCCTCCGTAATTCCTGTATTTTCCACAAGTCAGTCAAAACCAATTCAACAACAACAACGTCAACATCCACAACCACAGCAACGAACAAACACCGACAACAACAATAATATCAACAATCATCAACAACAAACTTTCAAGAGGAAGAAGGTATTTTTTGACCCAATTCCTATGACCTATGCAGAGCTTTATCCATCGTTGGTTCTCAAGAACCTACTCTAACCGAGGAATCCGCCACAAATTCCAGAACCACTACTATGGTGGTACAAGCTTGACCTCCGTTGTGCTTTTCATCAAGGAGCACCCGGACACGACATTGAGAACTGCTATCCGCTCAAATACGAAGTTCAGAAGCTAGTGAAAAGTGGAATGGTGTCCTTTGAAGACCGTGTACCTAATGTGAAAGCAAACCCACTGCCAGTCCATGGAAATTCATCTGTTAATATGGTAGACGGTTGTCCTAGGGAGTTCAAAGTGTTTGATGTCCGTTTCATCAGAAGGTCTTTGGTGACGATGCATAAGGACACTTGCATGGTAAGCGATTGTGAGCATGACCATGATGGTTGTGTTGTCTGCAGTGTCAACCTGAGGGGTTGTATGATTGTGAAAAGAGACATCCAGCGATTGATGGATGAGGGTATGATTCAAATTGTTCAATCCCGTCACTTAGATGACGAAGTGAATGTCATATTGCCCATTTTAAAGAATCCAGAAAGAATAGTAATTCAGTACGACAGTAACAGCAATAACAACATCAGTCAAAGATCGGTATCGTCATTGGTCATACAGTTAGCTGGCCCAGTCTCGTATTCATCTGATAAGTTTGTTTCGTATCATTATAATGCAACTATGGTGAAGAATGGTCAAGAGGTTCCGTTGCCTACGACAAGTTCTGTCATGAGCATTGCTGATGTTACTAAGGTGACCCGTAGCAGTCGAGTGTTTAGGCCGGTGTTCCTAAAAGATGTGGAAGATTCAATAGTTGGTAAGAAGGTGGAAGTGCCTGCAGTAGATCCAGTTAGTGCTTCAAAGCGTCATTCTGGTGAATCCAACAATTTGAAGACTAATGATGATGATGATGTGCTTCGATTGATAAAGAAGAGTGAGTTTCATGTGGTGGAGCAGCTGCTCCAAACCCCCTCAAAGATTCCAGTATTGTCTCTACTTATGAATTCAGAAGCGCACAAAGAAGCACTGCAGAGAGTTCTAGAGCAAGCATTTGTGGAACATGATGTTACGGTGGATTAGTTTGATCATATCGTCGCTAACATCACTTCCTGCAATAATCTCAGTTTCTGTGATGAAGAACTCCCCGAGGAGGGTAGGAATCATAATTTGGCTTTGCATATCTCGATGAATTGCAAAGATGACGCTTTATCCAATGTACTGGTTGACACCGGGTCTTTATTGGACGTGCTGCCGAAGTCAACTCTTTCAAAGTTGTCATATTAAGGAGCGCTTATGAGGTATAGTGGTGTAATCATCAAAGCTTTTGACGGTTCACGCAAAACAGTGATAGGAGAAGTGGAGCTTCTAGTGAAGATAGGTCCGAGTGACTTCTAGATTACTTTTCAAGTAATGGATATCCACTCGGCCTACAGTTGTCTATTGGGAAGGCCATGGATCCACGAGGCGGGAGTTGTTACCTCCATACTACATCAGAAGCTCAAATTTGTGAAGAATGGGAAGCTTGTAATCGTTGGCGGGGAAAAAGCGTTGTTGGTTAGCCACCTGTCATCTTTCTCTTACATTGAAGCTGAGGATGAGGTTGGAACTCCGTTCCAAGCTTTATCTATTGCTGCTGAAAAGAGGGTGGGGGCACCTATGTCCTCATTAAAAGATGCAAGGAATAGTGTTGAAGAAGGTAGTGTGGATCAGTGGGGGCGCATGGTAGAGGTCTTTGACAACAAGGGAAAAGTCGGTCTGGGTTTTCAGCAAGGTTCATCAACTGCTAGATCAGAGGATATGCAACTTAGCTTCCGTAGCGGAGGGTTCATTCATGGCAATAAACAACACTTAGCTGATGTGCTAGAGGACGACGAAGAAGAAAACTGCACCAATTTTGTGACACATGGAAAGGCTTGCAACAATTGGACTGCTGTTGATATTCCTGTATTTTGCATCGATCTAAGTAATTGCTTTTATTTATTTTTTAAAAATCCTTCTCCTATACCTAAGGGGGAAGTGAAAATTGTTAGGCATTTCAAATTTGATCATCAATAAAATTAATTTTATTCATCCACATCTATGATGTTTTGTTTTTACTTTTTGCTTTATTCTGAAAATGGTAATCACAAAAAAACATAAATAAATAATATAATTGTCCATCTGCAAAATATTTGGTCACAAATTTGCTTCTCTATAATCAAAATATCAAATCATTATGCAGGTTGGTTCCTAACCCCATTGAATACAATAATCCTTCTCCTTCTCCAAATTTTGAATTCCCTGTGTTTGAGGCTGAGGAGGAAAGTGATGAAGAAGTGAGTGATGAATTGTCTCGTCTTCTTGAGAATGAAGGAAAAGCCATTCATCCATTTGAAGAGCAGATTGAGTTAGTCAACTTGGGTTCCGAAGATGATGTGAAGGAAGTCAAGATTGGGTCTCGACTGCGTCCAGATGCGAAGAAGGGGTTGGTTGATCTTCTTCGAGAGTATTCATATGTGTTTGCTTGGTCCTATCAAGACATGCTTGGTTTGGATTCTGAGATTGTGGAGCATAGATTGCCTTTGAAGCCAGAATGCCCGCCAGTCAAGCAGAAGTTGAGAAGAACACATCCTGATATGGTAGTGAAGATCAAAGAATAAGTGCAGAAGCAGATTGATGTAGGTTTCCTTGTGACCGCTGGGTATCCGCCATGGGTGGCCAATATTGTGCTTGTGCCGAATAAAGATGGAAAAGTACGCATGTGTGTTGATTACAGAGATTTGAATAAAGTCAGTCTGAAAGATGATTTCCCTCTGCCGCACATTGATATGTTGGTAGACAATACTGGTAAATTCAAACTCTTTTCGTTTATAGATGGATTTTTCGGATATAATCTGATTAAGATGGCACCCGGAGATATGGAGAAGACCACATTCAATACACCTTGAGGAACATTCTGCTATAGAGTGATGCCTTTCGGTTTGAAGAATGCGGATGCAACTTACCAAAGAGCAATGACTACTCTTTTTCATGATATGATGCGTAAAGAGATTGAAGTTTATGTCGATGACATGATTTCCAAATCGATTGATGAAGAAGAACATGTTGAGCATTTGTTGAAGCTATTCCAGAGTTTGAGGAAGTATAAACTCCGCTTGAATCCCAATAAGTGTACATTTGGTGTTTGTTCTAGTAAGTTGTTGGGCTTTATTGTCAGTGAGAAGGGTATTGAAGTTGATCTTGCCAAGGTCAAAGCAATACAAGAGATGCTTGCGCCTAAAACTGAGAAGCAAGTCAGAGGGTTTCTCGGTCGCTTGAATTATATCTCAAGATTCATTTCACACATGACTGCCACATGTGCGCCTATATTCAAGCTTCTTCGAAAAGATCAGACTTGTAATTAGACCGAAGACTTCCAGAAAGCTTTTAATAGTATCAAAGAGTATCTGCTTGAACCTCGGATCTTGTCTCCACCTGTTGAAGGAAGACCATTGATCATGTATTTGGCCGTGCTTGAAGATATTATGGGTTGTGTTCTTGGTCAGCAAGATGAAACTAGAAAGAAAGAATTTGCAATTTACTACCTCAGTAAGAAGTTCACCGACTGTGAGACTCAGTATTCTATGCTAGAGAAGACTTGTTGCGCATTGGCTTGTGCTGCTAAGCGTCTGCATCGATATATGTTGAATCGTACCATTTGGTTGATATCCAAAATGGATCCAATCAAGTATATTTTTGAGAAGCCTAATTTAACTGGGAGGATTGCCCGTTGGCAGATGTTGTTATCTGAGTATGATATTGAATACTGATCTCAGAAGGCGATCAAAGGTAGTATCTTGACTGACCATTTGGCTCACTAACCAATTAAAGATTACCAGTCAATGTAGTATGACTTTCCGGATGAAGAGATCTTGTACTTGAAAATGAAAGATTGTGATGAACCATTACTTGAAGAAGGGCCTGAACCAGGTTCCCATTGGGGCATGGTATTTGATGGAGATATTAATCAATATGGTAATGGCATTGGGGAAATGATTATTACTCCTCAAGGCACGCATTTTCCCTTTACAACCAGATTGACTTTCAAGTGTACAAACAACATGGCAGAATACGAGGCTTGCATTATGGGGCTCGAAGAGGCCATTGATCTCAAAATCAAGCATTTAGATGTCTTTGGATATTCATCTTTGGTTGTGAATCAGATCAAAGGTGAATGGGAGACGAATCAACCCGGTTTAATACCATATAGAGATTATGCAAGGAGTATTTCAACTTTCTTTACAAAAGTTGAGTTTCATCATATCCCTCGAGATGAAAACCGGATGGCAGATGCTCTTGCAACATTGGCGTCAATGATTGTATTGAAGTATTGGAATGAGGTTCCCAATTTGACTGTGATGCGTCTTAATAGGCCAGTTCATGTATTTGTTGTTGAAAAGATCGAAGATGAAAAGCCGTGGTATTACGACATCAAGTGTTTCCTCCAAAGTCAGATTTACCCATCTGGGGCATCTTTGAAAGATAAGAAGACTTTGAGAAGATTAGCTGGCAATTTCTACCTAAATGGTGATGTATTATACAAAAGAAACTTCGATATGGTTTTGCTCAGATGCATGGATAAACACGAAGCAGACCTGTTGATGAATGAAGTCCATGAAGGTTCCTTTGGTACTCGTTCCAATGGACATGCAATGGCGAAGAAGATGTTACAAGCAGGTTACTATTGGCTGACAATGGAATCTGATTGTTGCAAGTTTGTGAAGAAATGCCACAAGTGTCAAATATATGCAGATAAGATTCATGTTCCTCCGACACTGTTGAACGTTATTTCCTCCCCATGGCCCTTTTCCATGTGGGGAATTGATATGATTGGCATGATTGAGCCCAAAGCTTCGAATGGACATTGTTTCATCTTGGTGGCAATTGACTACTTCACAAAATGGGTTGAAGCGGCATCGTACGTGAATGTAACCAAGCAAGTTGTTGTAAGGTTTATCAAGAATCAGATTATATGTCGTTATGGTGTGCCAAGTAAGATCATTACTGATAATGGATCGAACTTGAATAATAATATGGTGGAAGCTCTTTGTAAAGACTTCAAGATTGCACATCATAATTCTTCTCCCTACAGACCCAAGATGAATGGGGTTGTTGAAGCGGCAAATAAGAACATCAAGAAGATTATTCATAAGATGGTTGTAACGTATAAGGATTGGCATGAGATGCTCCTATTTGCTTTGCACGGGTATCGTACATCCATCCGCACTTTAACAGGGGCAACCCCTTTCTCTCTTGTATATGGTATGGAAGCAGTGCTCCCCGTAGAGGTTGAGATTCCATCATTATGTGTGCTCATGAAAGCTAACTTGACTGAGGCTGAATGGTGTCAGACCGGGTTTGATCAGTTGAATTTAATTGAAGAGAAGAGATTGACTGCCATGTGTCATGGTCAGTTATATCAGCAAAGGATGAAGAAAACTTTTGATAAGAAGGTCAGACCTCAGGTATTCATGGAAGGTGACCTTGTGCTCAAGAATATTTTATCGTTTAAACCAGATTCTAGGAGCAAATGGACTCCTAATTATGAAGGCCCGTATGTTGTTAATGTTGGTGTAAGCCCTAGAGGCCAATACTTTTGGTACTTGTATCGAATTATTTATTAATAATAAAAGGCATTTTCTTTATTATGGTTGATTAATAAAGTCCCTAGAATAGATAGTCCATTTAATGTATTAAGTGTGACTTAATCATGAGAACACATTAAACATAAGGACACTATTCTTAAAGTATCCGTAGTCGAGCTTTAGTGTGAAGTGGGATAACATTAAAGCATTAAGACTATTATGTTTGTAGACTGATGATCACATCTCATGGATCATGGATAAAGAGTTATCAAGTCTTAAACATAGGTATGAATATTAGGAGTAATATTTAAACCGGATTGACCCGCTATGAGAATACTATATAGAAAGTTATGCAAAGTGTCATAAGTTATTCTCATGGTGATAATAGTGTATACCACTCTTCGACCTGAAACCACTATGGATCCTAGATGTAGAGTCGAGTGCTTTATTGCTGATCCAACGTTGTCCGTAACTGGATAACCATAAAGACAGTTGATGGGTACTCCACAAAGCATGCTGAGGGACATGAGTGTCCTAGATGGAATTTGCCCATCCTGCGTAACAGGATAAATGTCTATGGGCCCAATATTGAACTGGACAAGGGTGACACGGTCTATACCTTATGTTCAATATAGACATAAGGGCAAAGGAGTAATTATACACATAATTATTATCACAAGAGGTTTTGTCAGATCACATGACATTTTCGTGACTTGGGTAGCTGTGATGTGTTGCTAGATACCGCTCACTTTTTATTATGTTAAATGCGTGATTTAATATAATTGCCAACGTCGCGAACACCTACAGGGTCACACACAAAGGACGGATTGATGAGAAATAGAGTAACTAAGGAACACCATAAGGTACGGTGCACTTAAGTGGGAGACGAAATATGGTAAGGTACCAAATACTTAAGTGATTTTAGGCATATTATAAGATATGGGCCAAAATACACTTAAGTGGGATTTTTAGCTTGAAGCCCACACAAGTGGTTCTATAAATAGAACCCCTTGGGTAGAAGCATTGTCACTCCACTCAGACTGAAATTCAAGTAGAGACTTGGAATTTCTTTTCCCTCTCTCTCTCTCACTCAAAGCCTTCATTCGTACCAGCTAGCACTGAGATTGAAGGAACCCGTTCGTGTGGACTGAGTAGAGACGTTGTCATCGTTCAACGTTCGTGATCGCCACAAGAGGTAACGATTCTATCACTGATCATGCCCATTCGTAAGGATCACTAAATGAAGAAATTTTTAAATTCCGCTGCGCCTTGGATGGCAATTCTCCTTCAGTTAAGAGAGCCTTTTCAGGTCGCGCTTTGCTTCTTACAACTATGGATGGTGAAGAGTTCACTCGTCCTATGAATGCAGATGCAATCAAAAATACTTCGCCTAAAAATAAAAGAACAGCTCGCTAAGTTGAAAACCCAGAAGGGCGGCTTAGGCAAAAATGAGCGTCTTAGTGGATTGAAAACCTGAAAGGGCGATCCAAGCAAAAATTAGAGACATAAAACAAAAAAGTAATTGCATTATGTTGATCTTCCAGTCTTGGAGAAACTTTGTTGAGCACAAGGGTTGACGTCGATTCATCATCCCTAGTAGCAGGCAAAAGCACAACGGATATCAAGAGTTGGCGGAAATATTAATGATCATTTGTATTCAATGTAACCCTTTTCCATGTAAATTACCATTTTCAACTTTGTAAAAATCTATGGAGTCTTGTCATTTACAGACTACCATTCTATTAAATAAAGTTGAACTTTTATCCAATTGTTTCCACTCTTATTTACTTCAGCCAAATAGATTTAAATTTTATTATGATCATCTTTTAAATTAAAATTTAAAATCAAAATCATTTTTCTTTAACATATAAAAGCATAAATTTTAAGAGCAAGTAAAAAGAAATGTCAATAGCAATTCAAAAACAGCAAGCCCTAAGTGTGGAGCATTGATGGTTCCCCTAAGCAGTTAACCCTCAGTTATCCCCAGTCAAATTGGTCGATTTAGTTCCCCTATGGAGTGTTTGTCCCCAGTGGAGTTTGTGCATAAGTTCCTGGAAGAATCAGTGATTACCCAACCAGTTTTAATCTCCAGCAGAGTGAGGAGGGTTTCCTCAGTAGTTTGTGTAATGGCAGTAGAACTTTAGTTTCCCCACTAGTTGCCATCCGGCTCACTCCGAGTCAAAGTTTCCTCCTGGTTTCTGAACAACTATTTGTGTTTATCCTCTGTACGGTTGTCCCCATTCAATATGGGGTTGACTTAAAATTCCCCTCAGATTCGATAACGTCTCTTTTCCTCAGCAGATCTCCTCCTTCCCCAGCTAGGGTTGAGCCTATGGGATGTTGATCTCTATTTTCTCCAGCATTTGTCTCCCTCTTTTGTGGATTGACCGAGGATTGTATCGATGATTCATTTTTGTGACACCTTTGTATCCTTTGCGATTATTTTGTCAGCATAATCATCATATATACATATACATATACATATACATATACATATACATATACATATACACTCATATAATCTCATAATTGCATAATCGCATCATTATTGATTCATTGTTTGAGATTCTCATTCTCTGTTATGGCAGTACTTTATCCCCATACAAGTGTGGTGTCTGTCCTCCCTCAACTGTAGAGTGTCAGCCCCTTAAGCAGAAAGACTTTAACCTTTCTCCCTTCCCCACTGAGTTATCTCCTCGTGGATGATTATTATTTCAGTTTCCTCCCCAGTTGATTATCTGGATGGAATCACTCCCCTTAAGTTATATCCTCATTGTTTTGAGTCTTGATTGACCGTTTCTTTCTAGATCTTACCTAGATAGCTGTTTTGGGTCCCCTAAGAGTTTATTACCCAGTAACTGGTAATATGCTTCTTAGTTTGCAGTTTGTTACTTTTTTCCCAATACCCGGCAAAAGTATCCTTGTTTTTCTCCTCAGTAGAGTTCCCAGTGGATTCATTTCTATGTTTCCCCGGAAGTATATCCTTGATATGTTCATCCTAATCGATGATGGATATTTTCTTGCCCTGTCTGAGTTTATCCTTGATATGTTTCATTCTAACCGATGACGGATATTTCTCATCTTTGGTATTCTACCCAGTAGAAAGGTAGTTGTAATCCCTATTTTTCTCCCCAAAGAGTTAATCCTTGATATGTTCATCCTAGCCGATGACGGGTTTCCTTCTCTTTGTGGTCTTCTGCCCCGTAACCGGAAGTTATAAATCCTACTTTCCCCCCTGCAGAGTTAATCCTTGATATGTTCATCCTAACCGGTGACGAATTTTCTCTCTGATGGTAGTCTATCCAGTAACTGATAGATGTAATTTCTATTTCTCCTCGAAGAGTCTATCCTTGATATGTTCACCCTAACCGGTGACGGATATTCTCATCTTTGGTTTTCTGCCCAGTAACTGGTAGTTGTAAATCCTATTTTCTGCAGTTTTCCCCAGCAAGGCTATTCTTACCCAGTAACCGGTAATGAGTATACCCTCCTGGCGGTTCCCCAACGAGTCATCCTTGATATGTTCATCCTAACTAGTGACGGATGTACTCTCTGTCAGATCTTTATTATCCCCTTACCCAGTAACCGACAGTGGATAATAAATTTTTTCTCCTCCTGTGTCGAAGTCTATTTCTTCCCCAGTTGAGTTGAGTGCATATTTCCTTAGTGAAATCACTTTTCATGCATGATCCAAGTACGTCAGCTTTACCCTGGTTTACTCGTTTCCCCTGCAGATGTTTTGTTTCCCCAACTGAGTCTTTCCATTTTTTATGGAATTCCTCTAAGTCCCCCAACAGTTTTTAAGTAGTAGTCTGGCCTACGCATAACCCTTTTATTCCCCCCAGAGTCTCTGATTCCCCGGTGAGCTTTCCTTACGGAATGCATTACGCTCCTGCGGACTTTCGGTCGCTCTGATTTCTTTTCCTTTGTGGCAACATTTCCCCACAGAGAATTTGCTTTCATATTCATATCATATGCATTATGAGGTGTCTTAGGGATCAAAATTTGTTTCTAGATGTTGTTATTTAAGCCCATTCTACTGAGTCGATACGAATATTTTAACCTTCACCTCCTCAGTTAGAATGATCTTAAATAGGGGCAGCTGTAAGACCCCAATTTTGACCCTAAGATCCCTCATGCAATTTCATCATATGCATTGGCATTGGGATCATACCTTGGCATCCTCCTTACCCCTCTTTCATTGGGTTTTCTTTGGGAGAGATCTCCAAGCATCATGTGATTGTATGATACTTGTATATCATCATTTTACTAACCAAAATACCAAAAATATATCTTTGCATTTGCCTAACTCTTTTGTAGGTAGGGCATGATCATCATTGATCTATCAAGTTCATATCTATGGTTTAAGACCCTCATAGCTAAGATCACAACCAAGGATTGATTCACAATGTCTCAAAGCATCATATATGAGTCCCAATGATCTTTATATGTTATATTGATCAAGCATTCTTCAAGAATTTGAAGGTGATTTGCCTTGGAAACCCTAGTTTGACTGGGTATCTTAAGTAACTTCTCCAACAAGCTATCTCACAAATTGATCAAATTTCTCAAGGTACATTTCAAAATTCATCATCTTATGCATATATGATCTACCATGAGCCTATAAAGTCAAGAGAATTGTAAGTTAGCAAGTTGGTTGATAGTGGTTGGCCAGATGAATTCATCTGATCAAAACTGGGTCTCCCTGGACTCTATCTCCTACAATTTTCACCATATGAAAATGATTCCAAGAGAAAAGTTACTCTAAATGACATTCCAAACAACTTTCATGTTGAAGTCTAGAGTTAAGTTTGCTTGTAAAGTCATTTTACATGTTGAAACATTATAGGTCATTTTGTCTAAACCCTAATTTGAAAGTCAACTTCCCAAGACCAAAACTTGCTCAATTTTTATGAGATTAAAGATTTCCAAGTTCCACAATCAAATTCAAGATGTATACTTCAACTTTTATGAGCATGTGATATGAGGATACATTATAGGTCATTTTTGCCATATACCATTGAACAAGTGATTTTCCTCAACTTCAAAAATGCATAACTCTATCATTCTAAATCCAAATGACATGAAATTGGTGACCATTTGGAAGGTATTTGAAATAGCTACAACTTTAATGAAGACGCATTTCACATTTGAAGCTCACATAAAAAGTTAAGCAAGGTGGAATATTGAGATATATGACTTAACACTTAGAAAAATTTTCAACATGTTGAAATTTACAAACTTCCACATCAAACTTCACCATGATCCAAGTCCCAAATGGAAAAGTGTCCAACATCAAAGTTGTTCCCTTTGATCTAAGCTTTCCAAAGAGTCATATTTCATGCATTTTGGATGAGGTTTGCTAGCGTTGCGCATGGTCTTAACAGATCTGCATCAAGTGGAAAAATCAAATGTCCAAAACTCCATTTCACATTGCCTTGCCATTCAAGCATCATTTGAACGTCAATACAGTTGCAATTGGATCAAAATGGATTGCTTCATGGGCATGTACACGCCCATGTAAGCTTGTGCATCACATTGCCAAATTTAGAAAATTTTCAAGTGTGCAATTATCAATCCCAAATGCTATAAATACATGGCCACTGAGCTCATTTCAAACACACCTTACACGCCAGCTTTGCCCCCCAATTGAAACCATCATAATTCAAAGGAAAACCTGAGAATTTTCAACTTGAAAATTGAGTTTGAATCTCACTATTTAGAGATTCAAAAACTCCAGGATCCAAAGCTTTATTCCATTGCCAAACCACTTCTGCAAGCTCCTCGAGTGTGATCAAGTTAAGTTTGAAGCAAGCAAGATTCAGTTCTGCACAGCATTGAAGATAATCTTCAGAAATCTTCTTCTCTTTGATTCTCACTCAATTCTCTTAGATCTTTGGTTGTCTGAAGTCCTACCAATGTAGGCAAGAAGATTGAGTTGATTTGAGGTCAAATCGAAGCAACTCAGTTGACACACCTCAAAATTCAATTCCTCATATCTTTCTATATATTTGGAGTTAGTTGAAATTGAGGTCAGATTCGTGCTCTACGCCATTTTTTCTTTCAGATCATGTCCTCCTTTTTCATTTTTTTTTTGATGGTGATGACTGAACCAGTCCGGTGAGCCTCGCCTGAGAAGGTGACCGGAGTTCCAGCGCCG